>NC_092164.1:54436032-54443532 GCF_045791955.1 Oncorhynchus clarkii lewisi
AGATAACGATTGCATTGGATAATGCGTGTGCATGTGTGTGTATGTATTTGTGTGTGTGTGTGTGTGTGTGTGTATATGTCTCTGTGTGCGTGTGTGTATGTCTCTGTTTGTTTGTCTCTGTGTGTGTATGTCTCTGTGTGTGTTTGTCTCTGTGTGTGTTTGTCTCCGTGTGTGTATGTCTCTGTGTGTGTTTGTCTCTGTGTGTGTATGTCTCTGTGTGTGTTTGTCTCTGTTTGTGTTTGTCTCTGTGTGTGTTTGTCTCTGTGTGTGTATGCCTCTGTGCGTGTTTGTCTCTGTGTGTGTATGTCTCTGTGTGTGTAAGTCTCTGTGTGTGTGTATGTCTCTGTGTGTGTATGTCTCTGTGTGTGTAAGTCTCTGTGTGTGTGTATGTCTCTCTGTGTGTGTATGTCCCTGTGTGTGTATGTCTCTGTGTGTGTATATGTCTCTGTATGTGAGTGTGTGTGTGTGTATGTCTCTCTCTTTCTCTGTGTGTGTGTGTGTATGTCTCTGTGTGCGTGTTTGTGTGTATGTCTCTCTCTTTCTCTCTGTGTGTGTGTGTGCGTGTGTGTGTGTGTGTGTGTGTATGTCTCTCTCTTTCTCTGTGTGTGTGTGTGTGTGTGTGTGTGTGTGTTTTTGTGTTTGGCAGCTGCCTAACTACCAGTAGCAGAGTGTGCTCTTTTCACCTTTCTTTAGGAAAACACTTTAACCTTTAACAAGCTGCCAATCTCACACCCCATCACACACACACACTGTTCACAGACCTCAGTGCATGGTCCGTTAGGGGAGGAAATATGGTCGATGAATAACACAAATAAACAGATTGGCACACTATCGACCTGAACACAGATCTCATTGTTTGCTCATGCAAGGCCCCTTGAGAGGTGGAGGGTTTTAATCTGACACACACAAACATTCACACAAACACAGAGACAACTGTGCACTCACACAGGAATACACAGATACACACACACACACACACATCCCACGTATAGTACCTAGAGCCAGAGCTGAATTACTGAATATGTACATGAGTGTCTCCTCTACTTCATTCAGGCCTACTTTCTGATGTCAAGCTGTGTAGGCACACACACACACACACATATGCACACACACACACACAGGGTCATGTAAGTAGGAGGAGGCTGATTAAATGGGCTTTCAGCATATACATGACTGAGTGCCAAGTGTTTGTGAAAATCAGATCAGAGTATTCCCCTGTCATTCATTCAACTAAAAGAAGACTGTGACAACATGAGAACACACACACAATGTTTTTCTCCTTCTCTCAGATGCACATCTCTAACTAAAAACATTGGATACTTCAGCTGGAGTTTGATTGCTAATTTTTATGTAAAAGTGTACTAGAAGATAATTGCAGTTTTTCCCAACAAGATCTTCAGATTCAGACTTTTGTCCACATTCTCCAAACGTCAAATTTAGAAGTTTCAAGTTTTGTTAGTTGTATGTACGTGATACATTGTCCAACAAAATGCTTACTTGTAGGTTCCTTCTCTACAATGTAACAACAATAGGAAATAATAACAAATAATACATTGCTCCAAAAGTCCAATTTTGAAGTTGTTTTTGAAACCCTGGGTTGCCACGGTCGATTGGTTGAGCCACCTGCTGCTGTAGCTGTCATGGTTAAATGTAAGCATTAATTCTAAATTCAGTATTGGGATATTTTGAACAATTGTCCAGCAGTGGGATTGAGGACGTGATCCCCTGAGCCGGAGCGTGATCCCCGGAGCCGGAGCGTGATCCCCGGAGCTCACGGCTTACACTCATCCGCCACAATGCCCTATCAAAACCCAAGTCTATTTAATAGTAGTAGCGCTCACCGATGCCCCTAGTTACGGGTTTTTAAGGCATCTCACAACGTCCTCAGGACATGGATTGATGTCCAATTTGGAAGTGAATCTTGAGCAACCTGGCGTTTTTTTCCCCAACACACAGGCACATGGTGTAAGTGAACTGAGTTGTCTCTTAGCTAAACCTCCACTCCCTGTTTCACCTGACTCCATTACTGTCACTCTGTTTCACACACCCACACACACGCGCACATACACACACAAGTTTTTCCCTAACCCCTAACCCTGAACATAATCGTAACCCTAAGTCTTAAACAAACCCCAACCTTAACCCGGAACCCTAACCTTAACTTCTAACCCTAACCCAACCCCTAAACCTAACTCCTAACCATAACCCTAAACATACCCTCTAAACCTAACTCCTAACCATAACCCTAAACATACCCTCTAAACCTAACCCTACACCTAACTCCTTACCCCCCCCCCCCCACACACACACACACACACACACACACACAGAACTCTCTTCAGGAATGATTAGAGCAATTAAAGTTGTATTTATGTGATCAAGGAGTCATATTTACTTGCTATAACCTGTGTGTGTATGCGTGCGTGAATGCATGCATCTGTGTGTACAATCAGTCTGTGTCGTCAGTGTGCTGTGTCACTATCTAGGCAGTGAATATGTCAGCATGATGGATGGCGGATCCCTCTCAGTACTCATTCTCTTGGTGATGAAGAGCCAGGGGGTTAGAAGGCAGAGCTGTGATCTGGATCCAGAGATGGAGCACCCTCCCCTGGGTCACCTTGTCTGCAGCCTCCCCTGTCAGAGACGGAGCACCCTCCCCTCGGTCACCTAGTCTCCAGCCTCCCCTGTCCCTCCATGGCCCCCAAAAACATATTATTCTTTGTTAGTTTAAATAACAATCACATGTTATATTTGATTGAGGTTTGTATTTTGTGTATAACAGTAAATATTTGTAAATGTGTAGTAATGACTGTATATACAGTACCAGTCAAAAGATTGGACATACCTACTCATTCAAGGGTTTTCTTTATTTTTACTATTTTCTACATTGTAGAATTATAGTGAATACATCAAAACCATGAAAAATGCACATATGGAGTTATGTGGTAACCAAAACAGTGTTAAACATATCAACATGTTATTATTCATAGTAGCCACCTTGATGTCAGCTTTGCACACTCTTGGCATTCTCTCAACCAGCTTCACCTGGAATGCTTTTCCAACAGTCTTGAAGGAGTTCCTACAAATGCTGAGCGCTTGTTGGCTGCTTTTCCTTCACTCTGAGGTCCAACTCAACCCTAACCATCTCATTTGGGTTGAGGTCGGGTGATTGTGGAGGCCAGGTCATCTGATGCAGCGCTCCATCCCTCTCCTTGGTCAAATGGCCCTTACACAGCCTGTAGGTGTGTTTTGGGTCATTGTGCTGTTGAAAAACAAATTATAGTTGCACTAAGCGCAAACCAGATGGAATGGCGTATCGCTGCAGAAGGCTGTTGTAGCCATGCTGGTTAAGTGTGCCTTGAATTTTAAATAAATCACTGACAGTGGCATCAGCAAAGTACCCCAACACCATCACACCTCCTCCTCTATGCTTCATGGTGGGAACCACACATGCGGAGATCATCCGTTCACCGACACTGTGTCTCACAATGACACCAAAAATGGCATATATTGTACTCCACTGGTCTAATGTCCATTGCTTGTGTTTCCTGGCCCAAGCAAGTCTCTTCTTCTTTTTGGTGTCCTTTGGAAGTGGTTTCTTTGTAGGAGTTCGACCATGAAGGCCTGATTCACGCAGTCTCCTCTGAACAGTTGATCTTGAAATGTGTCTGTTACTTGAATTCTGTGAACCATTTATTTGTACAGCAATTTCGGAGGATTGACTGACCTTCATGTCATTGTTCTTTGATTATCTGAGCTGTTATTGCCATAATATGGACTTGGTCTTTTACCAAATGGGGCTATCTTCTGTATACCACCCCTACCTTCTCACAACACAACTGATTGACTCGCATTAAGAAGGAAAGAAATTCCACAAATTAACTTTTAACAAGGCGCACCTGTTAATTGAAATGCATTCCAGGTGACTACCTCATGAAGCTGATTGAGAGAATGCCAAGAGTATGCAAAGCTGTCATCAAGGCAAAGGGTGGCTACTTTGAAGAATCTCAAATAAATTAAATTTTTATTTGTTTAACAATTTTTTGGTTACGACATGAATCCATGTGTTATTTCATAGTTTTGATGTCTTCACTATTATTCTACAATGTAGAAAATGTTTTAAAAATAAAGAAAACCCCTTGAATGAATAGGTGTGTACACCGTTCGTTCCTATATGAAGATTCTATACAAAATTGAAGCCAAATTATGTGGGTTAAACTTTTCTGCAGTGGGCTAAATCAGGGTCACACGGAGTGTTTCTTGGTAGTCTTAAATAAGCTAAAGTATATACCTCATACACATGGTTATGGGCTTTAAAAAAACACCTGTACCATGTCAGATATTGAGTTGAAATGTATTCAATTTTGAGTTTGCATCCCAATATTACACTTGAAATACTTCACAGAAGACTGAAATATGACAAAACCATTTGACATAGATATTTTTTTAAACTAATGTTTTTTCATTAAAAATGAAAAACCTTCCACCCATGAGGCCACTAGGTCACTAGGTGACTTCTCATGGAGAAATAACCAGCCAGGTCACCAATGATACAAGTCAGTATTAGACGCCCATCCATGTTTGAGGATGTCGGGAGATGACGTGGAAACTGGCCACTAGGTGAAACTGCACTGTTACCTCCAAATACGTTTTGGTTTTGCATGGGCAATGTAGACGGGGATGGTGGAAGGGCGGAAGCATCTGGCACTTGTGCAAAAGGTTGAATGTTCTAACCCAGCAAAATAAAGATGTTTTTGAGATTTTTGTTTTAAGCCTATCCCAAACCTTAACCCTTACCTTAATCATCAAAATCTGATTTTATTGGCCACAAACACATATTTTTAGCAGATGTTATTGCGGGTGTAGTGAAATGATTATGTTCCTAGCTCCAGAAGTGCAGTAGTATCTAACAATTCACAACAATACACACAAATCTAAAGTAAACGAATGGAATTAAGAAACATAAAATATTAGGACAACCAATGTCGGAGTGGCATTGACTAAAATACATTAGAATAGAATAGAATATTTATATATGAAATGAGTAAAGCATTATGTAAACATGACTAAAGTGACCAGTGATTCCATGTCTATGTATAAAGGGCAGCAGCCTCTAAGGTGCAGGGTTAAGTAACCTGGTGGTAGCCGGCTAGTGATGGCTATTTACCAGTCTGATGGCCTTGAGATAGAAGCTGTTTTTCAGTCTCTAGGTCCCAGCTTTGATGCACCTGTACTGACCACGCCTTCTGGAGGGTAGGGGAGGGAACATGTCGTGGCTCAGATGGTTGATGTCCTTGATGATATTTTTTCCCTTCCAGTGACGTTGGGTGTTGTATGTGTCCAGGTGCATTTATACGGAGACTTGATTACACACAGGTGGATTGTATTTATCATCATTAGTCATTTAGGTCAACATTGGATCATTCAGAGATCCTCACTGACCTTCTGGAGAGAGTTTGCTGCACTGAAAGTAAAGGGGCTGAATAATTTTGCACGCCCAATTTTTCAGTTTTTGATTTGTTAAAAAAGTTTGAAATATCCAATAAATGTCGTTCCACTTCATGATTGTGTCCCACTTGTTGTTGATTCTTCACAAAAAATACAGTTTTATATCTTTATGTTTGAAGCCTGAAATGTGGCAAAAGGTCACAAAGTTCAAGGGGGTCAAATACTTTCGCAAGGCACTGTACCATTGAAGTCAGAAGTTTTCATGCACTTAGGTTGGAGTCATTAAAACTCGTTGTTCAACCACTCCACAAAATTCTTGTTAACAAACTATAGATTTGGCAAGTCGGTAAGGACATCTACTTTGTGTATGACACAAATCATTTTTCCAACAATTGTTTACAGACAGATTATTTCACTTTATTTCACTGTACCACAATTCCAGTGGGTCAGAAGTGTACATACACTAAGTTGACTGTGCCTTTAAACAGCTTGGAAAATTCCAGAAAATTATGTCATGGCTTCAAAATCTTCTCATAGGCTAATTGACATCATTTGAGTCAATTGGAGGTGTACCTGTGGATGTATTTCAAGGCCTACCTTTAAACTCAGTGCATCTTTGCTTGACATCATCAGAAAATCAAAATAAATCAGCCAAGACCTCAGAAAAAAAATTGTAGACCTCCACAAGTCTGGTTCATCCTTGGGAGCTATTGCCTGAAGGTACCACGTTCATCTGTACCAACAATAGTATGCAAGTATAAACACCATAGGACCACACAGCCGACATACCGCTCAGGAAGGAGAAGTGTTCTGTCTCCTAGAGATGAACGTACTTTGGTGCAAAAAGTGCCAATCAATCCCAGAACAACAGCAAAGGACCTTGTGAAGATGCTGGAGGAAACAGGGACAAAAGTATCTGTATTCACAGTAAAATAAGTCCTATTTCGACATAAACTGAAAGGCCGCTCAGCAAGGAAGAAGCCACTGCTCCAAAACCGCCATAAAAAAGCCAGACTACGGTTTGCAACTGCACATGGGGACAAAGATCGTACTTTTTGGAGAAATGTCCTCTGGTCTGATGAAACAAAAATAGAACTGTTTGGCCATAACATCGTTTCATATCGTTATGTTTGGAGAAAAAAGGGGGAGGCTTGCAAGCCGAAGAACACCATCCCAGCCGTGAAGCACGCAGGTGGCAGCATCATGTTTTGGGGTGCTTTGCTGCAGGAGGGACTGGTTCACTTTACAAAATAGATGACATCATGGGGAAGGAGAATTATGTGCATATATTGAAGCAACATCTCAAGACATCAGTCAGGAAGTTAAAGCTTGGTCGCAAATGGGTCTTCCAAATGGACAATGACCCCAAACATACTTCCAAAGTTGTGGCAAAATGGCTTAAGGACAACAAAGTCAAGGTTTTGGAGTGGCCATCACAGAGCGCTGACCTCAATCCCATAGAAAATGTGTGGGCAGAACTGAAATAGCGTGTGCAAGCAATGCTGGTACACATACACACAGACAGACGCAAACGAATGTAAAACAAAATTCTGATTATGTATTTTTCTCTGTGCAGCTATTCTACTGATTTTGCTGTGCTGTATGTAGACATAATGCTTATTTGAAAACAAGACTGTCTGAAATGTAGGGTCACTCTGTCTGCATCAACACTAACTAATGAGTGTAGGCCTTGTAGGAAGTGTCTCTGTCTGCACAAACATTAACTGATGAATGTAGGCCTTGTAGGAAGTATCTCTGTCTGCACAAACACTAACTGATGAATGTAGGCCTTGTAGGAAGTATCTCTGTCTGCACAAACACTAACTGATGAATGTAGGCCTTGTAGGAAGTATCTCTGTCTGCACAAACACTAACTGATGAATGTAGGCCTTGTAGGAAGTATCTCTGTCTGCACAAACACTAACTGATGAATGTAGGCCTTGTAGGAAGTATCTCTGTCTGCACAAACACTAACTGATGAATGTAGGCCTTGTAGGAAGTATCTCTGTCTGCACAAACACTAACTGATGAATGTAGGCCTTGTAGGAAGTA
>NC_092164.1:54448532-54526032 GCF_045791955.1 Oncorhynchus clarkii lewisi
TGGCCCTAGTCATGCTATGGAGGGTGGTGCAGATGATGCTGGGCCTAGTCATGCTATGGAGGGTGGTGTAGCTGAGGCTGGCCCTAGTCATGCTATGGAGGGTGGTGCAGATGATACTGCGTCTAGTCAGGTTATTCTAGTGG
This sequence comes from Oncorhynchus clarkii lewisi, assembly GCF_045791955.1. Taxonomy (NCBI): domain Eukaryota; kingdom Metazoa; phylum Chordata; class Actinopteri; order Salmoniformes; family Salmonidae; genus Oncorhynchus; species Oncorhynchus clarkii. Next base: position 54,448,676 of record NC_092164.1, read on the forward strand.
ATGAGGAGAGTATAGTGGGGAAGTGTAAGAGATTAGGGGGGGAGGAGGAGGGTGTCAAGAGGAAAAAGAAAAAGGGTGTGGACAAAGGCACCATGGAAATGTTGCCTGTTGCTGTGGGTGAGGCCCTAACCAGAGAGAAAGGGCAGGTGGTCAGGGTGGGAGATAGAGAAGAGGAGGAAAGTGAGTCTGAGGAAGAGGATGAGGAGTTATTTTTTTCAGACTCCTCTTCAATTGGCCCGGAGCTGACAGCCAGTCAACCCGAGGGGTCTAAGTACACGTTGAGAGAACTGACAAGGTTCCTGAATGAGACTAAGGGGAAAAAAGTTAATCTTGAGGCTTTTTTTCCTGATCCTAGAAAGTTTGTAAGATCAGTACAACATGCTATGAGAAATGAGGGGCATGGTGTCCTCTCACCCAGGAAACGGTTTAGGTTGAGGAAGTGGGTCACAACAGTGCGTAAAGGTTTACCTTCAGACACTGTTTAAATGTTTAATTTCTTACTGACACTGGGGCTTTTTGAGCTTTGCTATTGGTCTATTTCTCTGCTGGCTTTTCTCCCACTTCTTATGGAGACTCTTCGGGTAGGCTCGCTCAATATAAATGGCGCCAGAGATGCGGGAAAGAGGAGTGTGTTGGGTGAATATGTAAAACAAAAAAAAGTACAGGTGTTGTTTCTGCAGGAGACGCATAGTGATGTGGTGAATGAAGTTGATTGGGGGCTCTGGTGGAAAGGGGCAAGTGTGTTGAGCCATGGGACAAATCTTAGTGCAGGGGTGGCAGTCCTTTTTGCACCGGGTCTGGCTGTAAAAATTTGCTCCTCAAAGGAGGTGTGTAGGGGTAGGTTGCTTGTTGTTAAAGCAGAAATTAACAACATGTGTTTTGTCTTTATAAATGTGTATGCGCCTAACACAGGGAGAGAAAGAGGGGTTCTATTTGGGAGTCTTAGACAGGAACTCTCACAAGTAGCGCCTGAGGAGACGCTGGTGATCGGAGGTGACTGGAACTGTACAATGGATTTTACAAAAGACAGAAATGGGGAAGAGCCTCATTCAGTGTCAGTGGGAGTGTTAAGGGATATCTTGAATCAGTTTGACCTAGTGGATGTTTGGAGAACTAAACATCCAAACACAAGACAGTATACGTGGGTGAAGGTTTTTGGTGCTAGGGTGAGTGCAGCTCGACTTGATCGTTTTTACATGTCCAGGAATCAGAGCAATAGGCTACTGGGTGCTACCATTCTCCCAGTGGGGTTTTCGGATCACCACATAACCATGGCTCGGCTGTCTATTTCACCAGGGCCCCGGCAGGCATCTTATTGGAAGTTCAATGTAAAGCTCTTACAAGATGCTACTTTTTGCTCAGGTTTCCAGACTTTTTGGGAAAGATGGGGGCAGCGAAGAGAGGAGTATGAGTCTCTGAGTCAATGGTGGGATGTGGGGAAAGTGCAAATTAGGCTTTTCTGTCAACAGTATACTGCTCTCTCATCCTCAGAGGCTAGGAGAGTATTGGGGGAACTAGAGCGGTGTATTAGTGAGATGGAGGTAGAGATGGTGGGGCAAGGCAATGTAGGCCTCCAGGCTAACTTAGCCGAATTACGTAGGGACCTGGGCAGTTTTTTCCAGGTTAAAGCAAAGGGAGCACTTGTAAGAGCTAGGTTCTCCATGCTCAAGGAGATGGATGCTCCCAGCTCCTTCTTCTTTGGTTTGGAAAGACAGAGCAGTGAAGCCAAGGGTATGCATTGTCTACGGCTGTCTGATGGGCGGGTGACCTCTGTGGTGGGGGAGATGCGGGAGCGGACTGTGGAGTTTTATACTGAATTGTATAGGGCAGAAATGTGTGATCCTATGTGTGCTCAGGTCTTGTTCGCAGGACTCCCTAAGCTCTCTCGGGCACAGAGGGATGAAATGGACATTCCTCTGTTGTCACATGAACTGGCAGAGGCAGTAACCCAGATGTCCCCCGGTCGTGCACCTGGGGTCGATGGACTTCCAGTGGAATTTTACAAAAAATTCTGGGGAACAATTGGACAGGATTTATTTTGCGTGTTGCGTGAATGCGTCGGGGTAGGAGAGTTGCCGATGAGCTGCCGTCGGGCGGCTCTGACTCTCCTGCCCAAAAAAGGGGACTTGTGTGAACTTAAGAACTGGAGGCCTGTGGCATTACTCTGTGCGGACTACAAGATTTTTGCCAAGGTCCTCTCTAACAGACTGAAGTCCCATCTGGACTCTATAATACACAAGGACCAGACATATTGTGTACCGGGACGCTCAATCACGGACAACTTGTTCTTGATTAGGGACATGTTGGACTTGTCGAGAGGTTCTAATGTGAACTTTGGACTGGTCTCTTTAGATCAAGAGAAGGCTTTTGATAGAGTGGATCATGAGTATCTGTTTAATGTGATGTCTGTGTTTGGGTTTGGGAAGAGGTTTGTGACCTGTGTGAAGCTGTTGTATGCTGGGGCGTCATGTATGGTTAAGGTGGGAGGGGGGCTCAGTAGGCCAGTCTGGGTGAGACGGGGTATTAGACAAGGATGCCCTCTATCTGGGCAGCTGTACACACTAGCCATTGAGCCTTTTTTAGGACTGCTACGCAGGAGACTGCGGGGAGTGTGCTGGACAGGCATGGATGTGGTGACAGGAATAGCAGTCTCAGCATATGCAGATGATGTTTCTGTGATGGTCAGGGATGGGCAAGATATGCAGGAACTAGAGACTAGTCTGAAGGTGTACGAGGGAGCTTCATCAGCTAAGGTAAACTGGGGAAAGAGCAAAGCTCTGTTATGTGGGGCATGGGGGGTTAGGGCTCCTCCTCTGCTTCCAGGGGGTTTGCAGTGGGGTTGTGAAGGGCTTAAAGTGTTGGGGGTGTACCTGGGCTCGGAGAGGTGGGTCAGCAAGAACTGGGAGGGGCTGTCACAGGCAGTGGTGTCAAGACTGGCCAGGTGGAGGTGGCTCCTGTCCCAAGTGTCATATAGAGGGAGGGTGCTGATAATCAACAACCTGGTGGCATCTTCCTTGTGGCATAAACTGGCTGTCCTCAACCCCCCCGCCGGTCTGCTTGCAGACCTGCAACGCAAGCTGGTGGACTTCTTTTGGTCGGGACATCACTGGCTGAAGGCAGCAGTTTTGTACATGACCGTCCACGAAGGAGGACAGGGCCTGGTGGAGCTGGAGAGCAGGATGGCTGCTTTCCGACTAAAGGCGGTGCAGAGATTGCTGTACCACACTGATGTTGGCTGGAGGGAACCAGCATGCGCGCTGCTGAGGAGAGCTGGCGGATTAGGGTTGGACCGGCAGCTGTTCCTCATGAAGCTGGAGAGGCTGAGTACAGCAGGTCTCTCAGAGTTTTACTCTGCGGTGCTGAGGGCCTGGCAGCTGCTAAGGCCCACACGAGAAGGGGGTGTGGAGCCTGGGCAGTGGGTGTGGGAGGAGCCTATCTTCCACAACCCAGCCATCCCTTTGAGATCGGTTCAGTCGGCCACCCTGCAGAGGCAATTGATGGCAGGGGGTTTACAAAGGCTGGGTGACCTGAGACTGCTGGGAGAGGAGGGGTGGAAAACCCCGGAGGTCTTGGCGCAACAAACAGGAATAACGTCTCTTAGGCTGCTGGAGAGATTCCTGGAGGAGGTCCAGGAGGCACTGTCTGAGCCGGTAAGGGGGGTGTTTGAGAGGCCAAAGGGAGAGGGGCCACCAATGTTCCCGCCACTGCAGGTGATGGCAGAGACTGGAGACTGGCAAGGGGGTCTGGAGGACTTGTTAGATTTTAACACTCCGAGCCTGGGGGAGTTTGAGGGGGTGGGAGGTAAAGCCCTCTACAACCTCTGCGTTAAGGTTAGGAGCATTAGAAGCCTAACAGGAGTGAAGGCACATCAGTGGCAGGGGGTATGTGGGGCGGAGAGTATGGTGGGTTTTAGATGGAGGGCGCTCTACAAACCCCCAGTACCAAAGAGGTCAGGGGACCTCCAGTGGAGGGTTCTTCATGGAGCCCTGGCCACTAACAGCTGGTTGGCACGGGTTGATCCGGGAATTGGGCAGGGGTGTTCTTTCTGTCAAATGAAAGAAACTGTAATTCATGTGTTTTCTGTGTGCACCAGGTTAATGCCATTAATGTCTCTGTTGGAATGTCTGTGTGACAGGTTGGGGGTGGTTTTTGCTGTTGGGATGTTTATAATGGGATACAGGTATTCGAGTAAGGAGAAAGAAAAATGTGTTTTGTTGAATTTTCTGTTTGCTCAGGCAAAGTTAGCTATTTGGCTAACAAGGAGGAACAGGGTTAAAGGTGGGGGGATAACAGACCCTTTACTACTGTTTAATGGGATGGTCTCTGCGCGCCTTAGGGTTGAGTTTGAGTTCTATAAAATGATCAAATGTGTGGAGATGTTTGAGGAGATATGGTGTGTTGGGGGGGCTGTCTGTATTGCTGGGGAAGATGTTTTGGATATACGGTTGTAGGAGAGGGTTTTTTGTGTATGGTGTTTTGTATCATGTGGTAGATGGAAAGATGAGTATGGTACATGAATGCAGTACAGGATATATTTTTTATTTATTTTTGTATTTATTTTTTTTATTTTAGGAGTGGGGGGGTGAGTTTTAAATGAATTGAGAATGTTTCAATAAAGAAAGACCAAAAGTCAAAAGTCTCTCTCTCTCTCCCCATTCAGTTATCTCCCTCCCGCTCTCCCTCCCTCTCTCTCTCTCTCTCTCTCTCTCTCTCTCCCTCTCTCCCTCTCTCTCTCTCTCTCTCTCTCTCTCTCTCCCTCTCTCCCTCTCTCTCTCTCTCTCTCTCTCTCTCTCTCTCTCTCTCTCAATTCAATTCAATTCAATTCAAGGGCTTTATTGGCATGGGAAACATGTGTTAACATTGCCAAAGCAAGTGAGGTAGATAATATATAAAGTGAATATATAAAGTGAAATAAACAATAAAAATTAACAGTAAACATTACACATACAGAAGTTTCAAAACAATAAAGACATTACAAATGTCATATTATACATATATACAGTGTTTTAACAATGTACAAATGGTAAAGGACACAAGATAACATAAATAAGCATAAATATGGGTTGTATTTACAATGGTGTGTGTTCTTCACTGGTTGCCCTTTTCTCGTGGCAACAGGTCACAAATATTGCTGCTGTGATGGCACACTGTGGAATTTCACCCAGTAGATATGGGAGTTTTTCAAAATTGGATCTGTTTTCGAATTCTTTGTGGATCTTTGTAATCTGAGGGAAATATGTCTCTCTAATATGGTCATACATTGGGCAGGAGGTTAGGAAGTGCAGCTCAGTTTCCAACTCATTTTGTGGGCAGTGAGCCCATAGCCTGTCTTCTCTTGAGAGCCATGTCTGCATACGGCGGCCTTTCTCAATAGCAAGGCTATGCTCACTGAGTCTGTACATAGTCAAAGCTTTCCTTAAGTTTGGTTCAGTCACAGTGGTCAGGTATTCTGCCACTGTGTACTCTCTGTTTAGGGCCAAATAGCATTCTAGTTTGCTGTGTTTTTTTGTTAATTCTTTCCAATGTGTCAAGTAATTATCTTTTTGTTTTCTCATGATTTGGTTGGGTCTAATTGTGCTGCTGTCCTGGTGCTCTGTAGGGTGTGTTTGTGTTTGTGAACAGAGCCCCAGGACCAGCTTGCGTAGGGGACTCTTCTCCAGGTTCATCTCTCTGTAGGTGATGGCTTTGTTGTGGAAGGTTTGGGAATCGCTTCCTTTTAGGTGGTTATAGAATTTAACCTCTTTATCCTACCCCCTCCTTTTTCGAACATTCTGTTAAAAATCGCGCAACATTTCAGCGTCCTGCTACTCATGCCAGGAATATAGTATATGCATATGATTAGTATGTGTGGATAGAAAACACTCTGAAGTTTCTAAAACGGGTTAAATCACGACTGTGACTATAACAGAGCGTGTGTTTCATCGAAAAGCGCAAGAAAAACTGGTCACTGAAATCTGAAAAAAGTATCCATGCGCCCCTTTCATGGATTATTTAAAGGAAACCAAATTTAATATGGAGACGGATGCAATTCCTACAGCTTCCACACCATGTCGCCAAAAACGTCATTTTCATTGACAAAAATCCTTTGAGACATTACCAATAGATCCGTGATTCCATCCAGCCTACCTCAATCGATTTTGGAAGATTGAAAAATGGACACTGTTTTCTTGTGTAGCTGCTATTGAATACAGATCACCCAGTGATCAATTTGATCGCTTATTAACGTTTACAAATACCTAAAGTTGGGTTATAAAAGTAGGTTGAAGTGTTTTGTCAAAGAATATAGGCAACTTATATAATTTTTAAACATGACGTTGCGTGTTGGAAGAGAGCTTTTTTCCTGATGCAGACAGGCTATACAAATGGATATTTTGGGCATTCATGGACGGATTTAATCGGGAAAAATACCAATTTGTGATGTTTATGGGACATATAGGAGTGCCAACAAAGAATATCATCAAAGGTAATGAATGTTTTATATTTTATTTCTGCGTTTTTGTGAAGCGCCGGCTACGCTAATTATTTTGTTTACGTCGCCTTCAGGCATTTTGGGGTGTTGCATGCTATCAGATAATAGCTTCTCATGCTTTCGCCGAAAAGCATTTTAAAAATCTGACTTGTTGGCTAGATTCACAACGAGTGTAGCTTTAATTCAATACCCTGCATGTGTATTTTAATGAACGTTTGAGTTTTAACGAGTACATTTAGCATTTAGCATAGCGCATTTGCATTTCCAGGTGCCTACTTGAGACGTCTGCGTCTCAAGTAGGAGAAATAAGTTTTTGACGGCTCTTTTCTGGATTTTGATAATTAGTGGGTATCGGCCTAATTCTGCTCTGCATGCATTATTTGGTGTTCTACGTTGTACACTGAGGATATTTTTGCAGAATTCTGCGTGCAGAGTCTCAATTTGGTGTTTGTTTCTCTCTCTCTCTCCCTCCCTCTCTCTCTCTCTCTCTCTCTCTCTCTCTCTCTCTCCCCCCATTCAGTTCTCTCTCTCTCTCTCTCTCTCTATCTCTCTCTCTCTCTCTCTCTCTCTCTCTCTCTCTCTTTCCCTCTCTCTCCCCCTCTCTCTCTCGTGGGGAATGGTGGAGATGGTAAAGAGGCAATTATCTGGGACAATTGTAGTTTGTCCCTCCTTCCTCGTTCCTTACCTGAGGCCGAGGTAGAGGGAAACCCCCACAGAAGGAGAGGAAGAAGAAAACATGAGAGGAAATAAAGGATACAATAGGACAGGGTCAGTCTGTTAGTGTTTATGCATGAAATATTAACTATGACATGAAATTCGAGTCCAGGTGAGTCCAATAATCGCTGATACGCGTGAGGGGGAAAAGTGTGCATGCTGATGGTGACAGGATTGTGTAATGCTGGGGAGCCTGGCACCTTTGCGTGCCAGGGAGGGAGAGCGGGAGCAGGCGTAACAATATCGGTCATTTTCTTTCAAATCAGTGAGGGTGCACACTTTGGGAGGAAGGGAAGATATAATTGGGACGTAGCCCATGTGACAGAGCAGGCAAGTTGAACCCCTTACACTCGTGGGAATTGTCCTGTATTGATATGGCTAAATTGACATGTTAATTGCCAAATAAATACGAAAATCATATTCATAAGCATGGTTATTATTATGGGAAAAGTTGGAGATTATGGGAAAATTATAAGACCAAAATTGAGGACACAACAGTTCACCTGACACAAGACTGAATCCAGAGATTACACTATTGATTTTCTGTACATTTAATCTACTTTTTGCTGCATTTGTTGATAACACAATCTGACAATACTCTGGATACAGTTAGTAACATGATCATAACATTCCTGGAAGATGTGGGGTAGGTGACAAGACAAAAAACTGACAATGGTTTGAGTGAGAGGATTAACTGGTGTCTCAAATCAAATCAAATGTATTTATATAGCCCTTCGTACATCAGCTGATATCTCAAAGTGCTGTACAGAAACCCAGCCTAAAACCCCAAACAGCAAGCAATGCAGGTGTTGAAGCGCGTTGGCTAGGAAAAACTCCCTAGAAAGGCCAAAACCTAGGAAGAAATATAGAGAGGAACCAGGCTATGAGGGGTGTCCTCTTCTGGCTGTGCCGGGTGGAGATTATAACAGAACATAGCCAAGATGTTCAAATGTTCATAAATGACCAGCATGGTCAAATAATAGGTCTGGGACAGGTAGCACGTCCGGTGAACAGGTCAGGGTTTTCTAGCCGCAGGCAGAACAGTTGAAACTGGAGCAGCAGCACGTGGTGGCCACTCACCTCTCCAACGTTTGCACAGTTCCTAAGTCATTTAAATGCACTTTTATGACTCAAAAAAGAGTATTCAACCATAAGCTGCTTTTTGAGCTCTCCTACCTGTGCCGTTGAGGAACTAGAGCAAGCACACTTGTAGTTGTTTTGTTTGGAACACATCCCTGCATCCCCGCCATCACACAATTGCTGTTGATGTTTACGCAATCCAAAAACGGCTCATTATAAATTGCAATCTGGGTCAGGTAGGCATCCTTCGAAAGCCTGTTCTATTGACAACATGACTAAGCTAAGTTATAAAATATGATATCACAGTGTCAGGTTTTCACAAGGCAATTCAGGGAAACAGATCATCATTTTGGTGTGTATAGAAAGGAGTCATACGTGCATTCAGGTGTGTGTTCTGAGGTTCATTTTCTTAACAATGAACAAACATGGATTCATTCTCTACAGAACAAACCAGTGTATGACCCCATGTCATGTTGTAACTGTCCATTAAACCTAGTGATCATAAACGTTGACACTGTTTATTACAGGACTTTTTTTATGCAGCATTTCCCTCATTCAGACAACAAAACAGTTTCAAAAGTTGCCCAATTAGCAGGAAGGATGGGGGCAAGTTAGGTGCTCTTGGGTTCAGAACAGCTGTCAGTCAAAACACATACAGCAATGTGAAGCACAGAGCCTGAGCTCTGCCATTATTTATAGCATGTTACTGTACAGCTCCTGCGTTCCAATTTAGGCCCAAATCTGCCATTTTCAACCCATATATGGGTATGAGTGTAAAGGGCTATTTTAGGTAGTTTTCAATCTTCATTTCCTGTACAGCGACATATAATCTGTCAGGGTAGAACAGTTCCTCAGATGACAAGACTGGAAGAGAGAAAGACAGAAGGATGGAAGAGAGTGCTGGAGAATTTGAATTTGAGAGAGAAACTGAGAGAGAGAGAGAGGGGTAGATTAAATGGAAAGGGAGAGATGGACTGAAGAAGAAAGAAAGTGTGAGAAAAAGAGATCGATAAAAAGTGAGGGAGAGAGAGAAAGGGAGAGATGAAGGTATGAGGTATTGTTGGTGGTGTCGAGATAGAAAGAGGGATGGAGAGAGAGCGAGATAGGGTATAGAGCGATAGATGAAGGGAAAGGAAGGGATCGGGTATTGGGTGGTGAATGACTCCCAGTAGAAAGCCTGTTTGCTTAAGGTTACCGTGGTGACAGGATTAGTATTTGAGTCTCATGAGCTCTCCTTCTCTCTGACTGGGCTCAGCATTGAGCCCCTTTATACTAGACTAGTACTCTGACACGCACACATACTGTACACACACACCCACACTCTATATATCCTATATCTTCTATGGTTGTTTACTGAATAAAAATATAAACGCAACATGCAACAATTTCAAAGATTTTACTGAGTTACAGTTCATATGTGGAAATAAGTCATTTGAAATCAGAATTCCTCACAAAAGGGCTTTATTACAGATATAAATACTCCTCAGTTTCATCAACTGTCTGGGTGGCTGGTCTCAAACGATCCCGCAGGTGAAGAAGCTGGATGTGGAGGTCCTGGGCTGGGAGGTCTGCGGTTGTGAGGTTGGACATACTGCCAAATTATCTAAAACGACATTGGAGGCAGCTTATGGTAGATAAATGAACATTCCATTCTCTGGCAACAACTCTGGTGGGCATTCCTGCAGTCAGCATGACAATTACACACTCCCTCAAAGACATCTGTGGCATTGTGCTGGTTGATGAAAATGCACATTTTAAAGTGGCCATATATTGCCCCCAGCACAAGGTGCACCTGTGTAATGATCATGCTGTTTAATCAGCTTCTTGATATGCCACACCTGTCAGGTGGATAGATTATCTTGGTGAAGGAGAAAGGAGAAATGCTCACTAACAGGGATGTAAACAACATGTTAGAGAAACAAGCTTTTTGTGAGTATGGAACATTTCTGGGATATTTTATTTCAGCTCATGAAACATGGGCCCAACACTTTACATGTTGCATTTATATTTTTGTTCAGTCTATGGACCTGTGTGGGTGTGTATGTGCTGTGTTGGGGCTGGGCCTTACAGCAGCTCTGAAAGGGGTTAGCACTGATACAAAGACACTCGTATTCATGACTATGGGGAGTTTAGGCTTTAAAACAGATTGTAAGTCAGTGGAGCTGGCTACAATAGCATTGCTGGAATCAATGGTATTTTTATCGTGTTTTGCTGTTTATAGCACTCTAGTGTTCTGTGACTGTCTCTATCCATCCTGGTTTCATTGGCGCAATGTTTCTTTAAGTCCCTCTAACCAAATGCAGCAGGCATCAAAATAAATGCCTGAGTGGAGAAAGAAAAGAACAAACTGTCGGGGGAGGTTCTCTTCTGCACTGTCGAACCAATCCAGTAACTGTGGAGGAGGAGTTAAGATGGATTGTCACCTTGTTGACGTCCAGAAGTGGAAGTCCACAGAGCCTGTGATGCGTTTCAGGTCTGTCTTTCCAGAGCAGCTTTAACCCTTGTGTCGTGTTCATGTTTTTGTTATTCACCCAATGTTTGCGGGTCTGAGGGATCCACAACATTATTGAGTTTTTAAAACAATACAGCCATAACATTTTAGCTAAAAACACTTCATACTTAGATGTGGACTTATATCAGTTACAAGAAATATAGACAGCATACATGGTTCATATTTGCCATTTACCTCTGCTAGATCACATTTATCAACAAAAGTGCCATTAGTTTTTTGGGGATAAAATGTGATTTTTGTAAACAAAAATCTATTATAATCATGATGGGTGGAATAAATCATGTTTTCATTGAACAAATATAAACGAAACAAGGTTTGTTTTCATCACTTTTGATGTTTATTGCTTTGAACTGAACAAATTGGAAGGAGACATTTTACATACAGTATTTTATGGAAATGATAAATGAGCCCCATTGAACACACATTAAGGCCTGTCTAGACACAACAAGAGGGACAGAGTTTTACTGTGTGTGTGTTGCATATGTATTTCTTCCACTTGATGCATGTGTACTATGTCTTCCTGTCCTTCTTGGGTCCATGTGTACTGTGTCTTCCTGTCCTTCTTGGGTCCATGTGTACTGTGTCTTCCTGTCCTTCTTGGGTCCATGTGTACTGTGTCTTCCTGTCCTTCTTGGGTCCATGTGTACTGTGTCTTCCTGTCCTTCTTGGGTCCATGTGTACTGTGTCTTCCTGTCCTTCTTGGATCCACACACATCGCATCACTTCTTCTTGTTGCTACCGGCTGCAATCTAGAATGATGAAAACACTTAGTTCAGGAATTTTACTAACATCTCACTCGCTCAGATATATAGTTACCCCAGGCCAAGGTAGGAGAGTCAGACACACACACATGCAACAACATCACTCATGCTTACTTCCCGAATTGGCGTTGTTGGTTCTGTGGGTCTGGCGGATGGGGGGCGGGGGGGGGTGGGGAGCCAGCATCCTCCTCCTGAATCATCCTCATGATGGCTGCAGAAGCTGGGGTCCTTGGGATATGTTGCCTCATCTGGATTTGAGGTCTTACCAATGCTTTTGAGAAAGAGCTGTCTCCTCTGGAGCTCCCATCTGTTCCAATCTGTGTTCAATGCCATCCAGATAACAAACGCGTTGTATGCTGAGATGTCCAAGATGGTGAAGAATATTCAAGTGGCCAGCGTAGGGTTCTTCCTTTGCAGCTGTAGCCAGTCACCAGCTTGGCTAAATTGTTCACCAATCCTTTTGTGGCATTGTAATCCATTAAGATTTCTGTTTTTTGATGTTCCTGGCCACAGATTCTCCCATCCCTATGCAGCGTACTCATGAGTACCACATTTTTGCCTTTCTTTGGCGCGTAGGACACTAGGGGTGTGTTGGCCGTGAACACAAACTTACAGGAATGAATAGGCCTGTTCCGTGTATTCAACAGCTGAGGTGGGGGCTCTGGCTTGTTTTTCTCTACTGTTCCTACCATTGTCAGCTTCCTCTTGAGAAGCTCCTGTCCCAGCTTGTGCAAAGTAACGCATGTGATGTTGTGGCCACGGAGTCCTGGTGTCACGTCCAGGACAACCCGCATCCCTTGGTTCTTCTCAGGGGCTCCTCCGTCTGGCTTCCCCGTATACACTTGCAAGTTCCACCCATATGATGAAGTAGCATCAAAGGCAGCCCAGATGTTGATTCCATAATTTCCGTTTAGACGGTATGTACTGTCTGAAGGGGCAGCGGCCCCTAAATGGCATAAGCTTCTCATCAACAGTAATGTTGGGGCCATGGTTGTAAAACAGGGGAAGGCAGTCCATCCACTTGTCCCACACTGACCTGATTGCAGCTAGCTTGTCTCTCTGCATCTGAGCTGGTCTGGTGTCTCGGGTTATCAAAGCAGATAATCCTGGAAATAATGTGGAAGTTCTACAGGGGGAATCTGCTTGGCCCTCGCTACATATTCATCGCCAGACCCACTGGCTCCAGGTCATCTATAAGTCTTTGCTAGGTAAAGCTCTGCCTTATCTCAGCTCTCTGGTCACGATATAACAACACCCACCCATAGCACACGCTCCAGCAGGTATATCTCACTTGTCATCCCCAAAGCAAACACCTCCTTTAGCCGCCTTTCATTATAGTTCTCTGCTGCCAATGACTGGAGCGAATTGCAAAAGTCACTGAAGTTGGAGACTTATATCTCCCTCTCTAACTTTAAACATCAGCTATCTGAGCAGCTAACCGATCCATGCTGCTCTACACAGCCCATCTAATCATCCCCATATTGTTTTTATTTACTTTTTGCCCTTTTGAACACCAGTATTTCTACTTGCACATCATCATCTGCACATCTATCACTCCAGTGTTAATTTGCTAAATTGTAGTTACTTCGCTATTATGGTCTTTTTATTGCCTCACCTCCTCACGCCATTTGCACACACTGTCACGGCTGTTGAAGGATGAGGAACAAGGTGCAGCGTGCGGAGCGTACATTTTACTTTATTTGAGAATGACGCCGACAAAAAACAATAAACCATACAAAACAAACTGTGAAGCTAAAGGCAATAGTGCCCGCAAACAAAGACAACTTCCCACAAACACAGGTGGGAAAAGGGTACCTAAGTATGGTTCCCAATCAGAGACAGCGATAGACAGCTGTCCCTGATTGAGAACCATACCCGGCCAAAACATAGAAATGGAAAATCATAGAAACACAAAACATAGAATGCCCACCCCAACTCACGCCCTGACCAAACCAAAATAGAGACATAAAAAGGAGCTCTATGGTCAGGGCGTGACACACACTGTATACATACTTTTTTTTCTATTTTGTTATTGACTGTACGTTGGTTTATTCCATGTGTAACTCTGTGTTGTTGTTTTTGTCGAACTGCTTTGCTTTATCTTGGCCAGGTCACAGTTGTAAATGAGAACTTGTTCTCAACTGCTCTACAAGGTTAAATAAAGGTGAAATAAAAAATGGGGAAAAAAAACATTGTTGCCCGGAAAAGTTCTCTGCCAGTTTCTACATCCCACAGGGATTCTGTGAATTCCCCATTAGCTCTGAAAACACCAGCAAGGATAAGAACCCCAAAGTATGCATTTAAATGAGTTTGGTCCATCTCCTTCCATCTCTCACCAAAAACAAGTTTTCCCTCCAAATGAGTGCAGTCCAGAATGATGTTCTGGATGGTGTTTGTGATGAACAGTTCATAAGAAGACTTTATGTCCTGTACATGAGTAACCACCATCCGCGTCGGCCCTGGTTGCATCCTTATCACATTGGCAGCCATGCAGGGTGGCTCATTCTTTGAGCAAGAAGACCATTAAATTTCAAATTTTTTTGACATCCATATTTCTCCTGTAGGCTGCTGATGAGCTAGTTGCTGACGGGCTGGTCCTGGGTTTGGCTGAGGGTCGATCTCATCCTCTTCTTCCAACTCACTGTCAGACTCTGAATTGACAGAGACATGATCCTCATTATTCGGAAAATTCTTAATCTTCCACAGTGGAAGACGCTCCTTCCACACTAGCTCTCTCTCTGGAAAAATGATTTCTAAGGCCCTCTGAGCAGAGATTACTTTTGCCATGCTGATTGATTGTGTTAAGGAGCCACACATGCAAATATATTTATTTGTTGTGTCCCTCCCCCAATTTACACCGGGCTGGGGTAGAGTGTGGGAAAACACTGAATGTTTTGCAATGATATCGAAATAATGTGTCAAAATAACATTGTGCAGGTTCCCGCGAGACATTGTGAAGTTTCACACAATACAAAGGGTAAACGTGTGAGAAAAGCAGGAGAAAGGCAGACAGACAGGGAGAAAGACAGGTTCTTGGTGCTATGTTGAAACAGCCCAGGGAGGACGAAGACGGAGTAAAGGCACACAGCAAACCTTTTTGTTTCATTTTTACTTGTTTTCCCCTACACACACACTTTTCCACATTTTTATTACCCTTGGGTCCAGTGGACTCAAACACCACATATGTAATATACATGTGTAGGGGGGTGCACAGTGTGCACTCAATGAAAAGGTGTTCTTTTACATGTTCTTCACAGAAAATGAGCCAAGGTCAATGAGTCATTGTATAATTTGTATGTTAGTAAACATTGAAAACAGGTCCCACAGACCTGAACAACACACAAGAGTTAAACACTTGGTTAGAGGTGCAGTATACCGCTGTTACCTTATTGCCATTTTAATGCAGCGGATAGCGTGTTACCATGTGTTTGTGTGCCTGTGTGTGTTTGTAACAGAGAAAGCAGTCCTAGTGAGATTCTCAATTAGGAAGAAAAATGTCCTCTCCTCTGTACTCCATCCTCCTCTATTCTTTGACCCAGAAACCGATGAGAGGTCGACTGGACGAGAAGAATATCAATTCGTAGGCAAACACAGGAGCGTCCTCCTGACCTCGATAGACTCCACTCACGAAGGATATTGAGGTGCATCCTCCGCATATCCTCCACACCCCCTTTGAATCAGTCTTTCACAACCAACTACATTTGTTTTAATCACTTTACACATTTGTTTTGGGATTCCTCCACTGTAAACGTCATTTGCCTGATGGCGCTCGAGTGGATGAGAGGAGGAGATCGATATTTATGTCTTCTTGTTCTCGGTTCCAGTAAGTTATGTCTCCCACACACATCGATCCTAGTGTGGCAGGTAGCCTAGCGGTTAGAGCGTTGAGTCAGTATCCGAAAAGTTGCTTGTTTTAATACTTGAGTCAAGAAGGTGGAAAATCTGTTGATGTGCCCTTGAGCAAGGCACTTAACCCTAATTTGCCCGAGAGCTATGGATGAACCTGTAAAACAACACATTTTACGGCACCTTTCCAGTGTCTGTGACCATAAAGCATATTTTTTTTGGTGCGCTCTGAGAACGCAGCAGTTGGAAAGAAACACATATTCTCTGGATAAGTTGGGATTGTTCCATGTGTACGGCTTTAACAGCATAATTCCCAATAAACTCCTGACCTCTCCCAGATGAGAGGAGGACAGAGGCAATGGAATGCAAGGTTCGGAATTGGAGGGAAGGGGCTAGGTTTTAGAGAGAAGACAAGTGGTGGCTTGTTAGCAACGTCCAGAGCACCCACACTCTAAAATGAAGGGTTCGGAATTGGAGGGAAGGGGCTAGGTTTTAGAGAGAAGACAAGTGGTGGCTTGTTAGCAAAGTCCAGAGCACCCACACTCTAAAATGAAGGGTTCGGAATTGGAGGGAAGGGGCTAGGTTTTAGAGAGAAGAGAAGTGGTGGCATCTTAGCAATGTCCAGAGCACCCACACTCTAAAATTAATCCAATACCCTGGAGTTTATCCCAATCCTTTTAGATTGCCTCCTCTCCTCATGTCCTCTCCTTTGTGACCATCTGTCCTATAGGAGATAATGGGCAAGGGGTTGAATTTGGAATTGGGACTATCAGGTGATGCAGATGAGAAGATGATAGATGAGAATGAGGAGACTAGAGGGGTATGTGAAGAACGAGTGCTAGATAAAGGAAGAGGGGCATCCCACCTCAGCAGAGCCCCTGCCATCCCCATGTTCGTTTCTAGATCTGGGGAGTTAGGGAGTGTGTGAGGGGCGTGTGTTAAGTAGCTATGTCACTCTCAAACACTCTGTCCCCTGTGTTCACTGTTCACACACACAATACCTCACTTGATAGAAGGGCCCTGGATTAGTAATTTTTTATGGAGACACATCATACTGTTTCTTTGACAGAACACTTGGAGTTTTAACCCTCCAGAGTATCAAGTGAACCGTTATAAGGCCACTAAATCAACCCTGCCGAATGGCACACAGACACTTGGCTATCTCCCTCTGGTCCACTGCTTTCCATGCACCACTGGGTCCATGTGATCGATGCACGCAGAACATAGATGGGGTTTGGGGGAGTTCTACAGCTCACCTGGGCCCTGCTGAGTGTGTGAGTGTGTGTGGGTGTGTGAGCGTGTGCGTGTGTGCGTGCGTGTGCGTATGTGTGAGAGATTAGTTTAGGGCTGTGTATTCTAACTCTGGCTCAATTTGGGTGGCAACCGAACAGAGACCAGAAAAGAAACACATCCAAATATAGCATGAACATTACAGTGACAGGTTCAGGTCTCAGAACGTTCACTATGGCTGAATGTTCTTAGATAACAGCAAATGTACCATCAGAGGTCACCTTGGTTTGGTGTGTGTGTGTGTGTGTGTGTGTGTGTGTGTGTGTGTGTGTGTGTGTGTGTGTGTGTGTGTGTGTGTGTGTGTGTGTGTGTGTGTGTGTGTGTGTGTGTGTGAGTGCGTGTGCGTGTGCGTGTGCATGCATATAAGTCCATGCGTGTGTGTGTGTTAATGATGTTTGTGTGTGAGTGTTAGTGTTAGTGTTCGTGATAGGCTTTTAAACTCAGTCAGCAAATTTAGAGGACACTACACTATCATAGACAGTGAATCTTTGACAGCTTTATCCACTGAATTGTAAACAACCTGAGCTCATAGTAGCCATTTAGCTTGTCACACTAACTCAGCGCGTGTGTGTGTGTGTGTGTGTGTGTGTGTGTGTGTGTGTGTGTGTGTGTGTGTGTGTGTGTGTGTGTGTGTGTGTGTGTGTGTGGCTATCTGACCTGTCATGCTAACAAAGTGATTTACTAGAGCAGCGTCATTACTGCTGTACCTCACCAGTGATTTAAGGTGTGTAAACTGTCACTCCTTAAGTGGTAACAGAACTGATGCCACGGGCTGGGAGATGACAGACAACTTTCATTTGATGTTATTCTGATGGTATTGAGAACTCAGAACATTATTATACACTGAACAAAAATATCTTGGTCCCATGTTTCATGAGCTGAAATAAACGATCCTAGAAACTTTCCATACGCACGAAAAGCTCATTTTGCTCAAACTTTGTGCACACATTTGTTTACATCCCTGTTAGTGAGCATTTCTCCCCTGCCAAAATAATTCATCCACCTGACAGGTGTGGCATAACAAGAAACTGATTAAACAGCATGATGATTGTGCTGGGGAGAATAAAAGGCCACTCTGAAATGTGCAGTTCTGTCACACATACAATCAACATTGTGATCAACTCTAAGAGAAGGAGATGTGTTGCGCTGCATGACGCAAATGGTGGTCATACAAGTTACTGACTGGTTTTCTGACCCAGGCCCCTACCTTTTTTTATGTATCTGTGACCAACAGATAATTCATTTGTTTCAATTGACTGATTTCCTTATATGTAACTCAATAAAATCTTTGAAACTGTTGCATGTTGCGTTTATATTTTTGTTCAGTGTATATGATATTATTATATATTATTATGATAATATAAATCTCAAACTGTTTAACTGTCTGGTTCCATTTGCAGACGTCTCAGACACAAAATGGAGTCAGTTCCCCTCGCATCCATCCTTACAGCTCATAGAAGCATAAAAGGGGAGGATATGCAGTGCGGTTGGAAAAGGGGCCATTTTGGTTCTTGAGAGGGGAGTGAGATGAAAGAGAGGTGGAAGTGTTCTCCATTACGTATCTGAGACAGTGAGATGCATAGATGAAAGATGGAAATTCATGCAATTATGGTTCTGATTTGGAATGAAGTAGAAATGTCAACACAACTGATACCCTAGTAGGGAGAAAGAGACAGAGAAAGAGAGAGAGAAAGAGGGAGAGAAAGAGAGAGCCACGTGCATGTCCTTCACCATCAGTGTCACAGGGAAATTATTTTCCCCTGAAACTTCTCCCCAGGGGACTCATTTGTGTTCACTGTTGTAACGTTAGGGGGAATCTATTTGCCAGACAGCGTAACATGACGGACAGAGCTATTAATCATAATACTGAAAACAATAGCATATACACACACACACACACACACACACACACACACACATTAAATCTTTGTCTGTCACAAATGCATCATCATCAAGCAGCTTAGGGAAGAGATTCTCCGGCTGCTAGCTCTGCTGTGGGAAAAAAAGATGTGCTTTCTAAGTACTTCGATGCAGTCAAGGTGTCAATGAGCCAAGCAGTGCTGACCTGCTCCAATCCATTGGACAGATGGTAAGCTCAACTCCGCGGCCCATGGAGACTGGACTCTGGCAAGGCGTAGGAGGTCGGGAGGGAGGCAGTCTGGTCGGCCTCCATATATCCTAGAAGATCAGATCCAGCTATTAAACAGCTTTGCCCCGCTGGAGGCAGACCTCCCAGCCCCGGGAGTCAGCTCTGATCCTGGGAGGAAACCAACAGCCAGCAGTCGACCAGTGGCACCCTCATCCACGGCTCAGCCGGTCGCTGACAAAAGGAAGCAGAGTGTTGGGCCCTCCTCCACCTCCGCAGGGATTCCATCTGCTGTTAGAGTGTGTGTGCGGTGAGTCAGGCTGGCATGGACCGAAGCACTGCCTGAGTCTTGTTCTGTTCCCCCTCTTCCTTCCCCATTGGATTCCATCATGACCACCATCATAATGGGCAGCTCGATGGTGAGAGTCTTTGGAGTGCCTACGGCCTTTGGGCCGAACAAGGTCCACTGTCACCCAGGCACCCTTGTCCAAGATATTAACTCCCTCCTGCCCACAGTTCTAGCCAACTGCTCTAGTATTGGCACCATCGTCATGCTCATTTGCTTTAACTAGAATCGCTTTAGGCAATCTGAGGAACTGAAGGACTACAACACTCTCTTGAACAGCCTTGTTGGCACAGGGAAGATAATAGTCCTCTCTGCCCGCCTGCTGTGCTATAGAAGGGCTTCAGAATGTTACAGCCGCCTTGCTGCCATAAACCAGTTCCTGAAGAAACTTTGCAATGGCAGGACTCCTTTTGTGACAATTTTGACTTGATGTGGGACTTGATATGGGATTCACCTTAACCGCAGGGGTTCCAGGATAATCTCTATCACCCTAGTGAACTGCTTTAGGGACTGACTGTCTGGGTTTGGTAGCGCTCCAGTCCTCCTTGTCATAAAAAGAAACAGAGAACATCGAAATAGTATTTCAGTATATCCCAGAGATATATAAGTGCAGTCAAAATAAGAAACCTAATCTACATTATGTACCTTCAACTGTTTGCTCCGAGAGTGTTGTCAGCAATAATCATATGCCCATGGAATTGAATTCCACTGTTTGCACTGAAACTGTCTGCTTTAGGAAGAAGCCCGCTGTGGGCAGCCCACTCAGTACCATTGGCTCAAATGTAAATGTCACTGACATGTCTACCTCGAATCAGCCTCTCAGAATAGCACTAAAAGTTAACAAGAAACCCAGAAAAAAACCTAAAGCATTTCCATATTAACATACCCTGAGAAAGAAGGTTCATGAAATTGACAACTTACTAACATCAGAAAACATGTATATTCTGTCCATCTCTGAAACACACTTAGATAATTCCTTTGATGACGCAGTAGGAGCTATACATGGTCATAAAATATATAGGACAGATAGAAATGCCAATGGAGGAGGTGTTGCTCTTAATGTCCAGAGTCATATTCCTGTAAAAATATTATGGCTATAGGTTAATCTGCTTTACCTAAAGCCTATTCTTGTAGGAAGTTGCAATAGACCATTGAGGCAGATGGCTTATTTATAACAAAACCCTTTGATATTGCCAACCACTTTAATAAGGTCTTTGTCCGCGCCCCCGCAGAAATCAAAGTAGAATAATAAAATAATCCCATGAAAATCTGTCTGTTGTCACTGGAGATATGTTCCTTTGCATTGGATGCGTCTCAATCCACCACATTCGTCGATGTCAAATTCCGCATCTGCGGTGAAAGGTGACAGAGCCAGAGCGGTGATTCCAAAATCGGTCGTCTCACAAAACCGTCTGAACGGTTTGACCTGCAAAACTCTTATGACCCCCTCTATGGAAAGATGACACTCTCAGGAACAAGATGGTGTTCTCCATTTTGCTACGACCTCCACAAGTGTCACTACATTCATCGGACGTCTGTACTGCCCATCTGCCAAATTCTGAAGTGTCCAAACCGTTTATCTTATACACTAATATGACCAATCTGTGCAAAGGTGAGACTGGCGAATATAGACATGCCGGTTGTTTTGACCCCTACAGATCTCACAGGACTCATCAGATGGTTCACCGGTACAAATTTAAAAAATTAATGGAAGTATATATGGATACTTTATAATGTCAAAAATATAGGGTTAAATACACGTACAAATATATATACAGTACTAGTCAAAAGTTTGGACACGCCTACTCATTCCAAGGTCTGGTCTACATTCTACAATGGTCTACATTGTAGAATAATAGTGAAGACATCAAAACTATGAAATATCACATATGGAATCATGTAGTAATCCAAAAAGTGTTAAACAAATCAAAATATATTTTATTTTTTAGATTCTTCAAAGTAGCCACCCTTTGTCTTGATGACAGATTTGCACACGCTTGGCATTCTCTCAACCAGATTCATGAGGTAGTCACCTGGAATGCATTTCAATTAACAAGTGTGCCTTGTTTATAAACGTACATTTGTGGAATGTCTTTCCTTCTTAAAACTTTTAAGCCAATCAGTTGTGGTGTGACAAGGTAGGGGTGGTGTACACAAGATAGTCCTATTTGGTAAAAGACCAAGTCCAGAACAGCTCAAATAAGCAAAGAGAAACAACAGTGCATCATTACTTTAAGATATGAAGGTCAGTCAACCCGGGACTTCTCAAGAACTTTGTGAAAGTTTCTTCAAGTGCAATCGCATAAACCATCAAGCGCTATGATGAAACTGGCTCTCATGAGGACAGCCACAGGAAAGGAAGAGCCAGAGTTACCTCTGCTGCAGAGGAGATGTTCATTAGAGTTACCAGCCTCAGAAAATCCAGCCCAAATAAATTATCCATGGAGTTCAAGTAACGGACACCACAGAGTGAAGGAAAGGCAGCCAACAAGACTTCAAGACAGTTGGAAAAGCATTCCATGTGAGCTGGTTGAGAGAATGCCAAGAGTGGGCAAAGCTGTCATCAAGGCAAAAGGTGGCTGCATTGAAGAATCTTAAATATAAAATATAATTTGATTTATTTAACACTTTTTTGGTTACTACATGATTCCATCGGTACAACACAAGACATACAACCAGAGGTCTCTTCACAGTCCCCAGGTCCAGAACAAAGGCTGGGAAACAACAGTATTAAGTAGAGCCATGACCACATGGAACTCCCTGCCACCCCTGGTAACTCAAGCTAGCAATAAAAACAGATTCAGAAACCTAATAAAAGAGCACCTTACGGCACAACTGGGACTGTGAAGAGACACCAAGACATTTTGCTATATTTATGTATTATGTTTATTGTATTTATTGTATTAGGTAGGTGAGTGGCCTTGAATGATCCTTGGCTAGTGCGAGCCAGAATGGCGCATGAGCCAGGAGCCATATAATGTTTCTGAACCGTCAGGCAGGGGCAGGATTTGATGTAGTGTTATGTAGTGTTATTAAGTCGTGTGTAGTTTTATGTAGTGTAATGTTACTGTATTATGTATATTATGTATTTTAGTTATTGTGTTTTGATTCTTGTTTGAACCCCAGGAAGAGAAGCTGCTGCCGATTGGGGATTCCAATGAATACTACAAATACTACTACTAAATACCACACATACTCACACTGACAGTTCTGACAGATCTGAGAGCGTTTTCACACATCCTGTCTAACAACCTCTTTCAGAGAATAACCCCACACCTAGGCAAGGGTCACTATTTACACACATATGTGTGTTTTTGTGTGTGTGTGTGTGTGTGTGTGTGTGTGTGTGTGTGTGTGTGTGTGTGTGTGTGTGTGTGTGTGTGTGTGTGTGTGTGTGTGTGTTAGAGAGAGAGAGAGAGAGAGAGAGAGAGAGAGAGAGAGAGAGCTGTGTGTTCTATCCATTAAAAGAGCCCTGGCAGTGTCCGGGTATGAAGAGGCTTGGGCTGCTGTCCCGAGGGGGGGGTCTAACTTAGTGTGGAGTGACGAAATACTGCTCTCCACCCACACTAGCATGCCCACGTACACACAGTCCCATGGGGCTGGTTGTTTTGGTGCTGGCCCTTGTTAGCGACATATCTCTGGAGGTAATTCTGTTGTCTTTGTTTTTTAGAGTATGTTTCTGTTCTCCAGGGTGAACGAGAAAACAGCATGTTAGACTGGAAAAAGAGTGAAGAGATGAGGAGAGGAAATTAGAGGAGAGAAGATAATAAAGGATAGAGAGATGAGAAGAAAAGGTAAAAGGGTAGAGGTGAGAGAAGAGGAGGATAGAGGTGGGTGGGAAAATATGAAGAGGTAGAGGGTATGGGGGATAGAGGGGAGAGAGAGAGACAGGGGAAACCATAGAGATCCTATTCAATTACTAATTTAATTATTCTATGGGGAAACTCTCTCCTCCCTATCACTTCCTAGCCTTTCCTATATTGTGTGTGTGTGTGTGTGTGTGTGTGTGTGTGTGTGTGTGTGTGTGTGTGTGTGTGTGTGTGTGTGTGTGTGTGTGTGTGTGTGTGTGTGTGTGTGTGTGTGTGTGTGCGTGCGTCCGTGTGTGTGTGTGTGTGTGCGTGCGTGCGTCCGTGTGTGTGTGTGCATCAGCTTCAGCATCACCAGCTGTATTGCAATTAGCTGTGTCTCAGGGCGATGAGGCTGTATTTAGAAATCATTACAAGAAGAGGAAGTCTTACCCCAAGGGTAATGACAGTACACAGGAGACTGTGTGTGTGTGTGCGTGTGTGTGTGTGTGTGTGTGTGTGTGTGTGTGTGTGTGTGTGTGTGTGTGTGTGTGTGTGTGTGTGTGTGTGTGTGTGTGTGTGTTTGTGTGTGTGTGTTTGATTGTGTGTACTTGTGTGCGTGTGTCTATACATGCATATGTGTATGTGTGTGTCTGATATCTTTGCCTCTACCTCTCTCCACACTCCATTTGTTCTCTTCTACTTTTCTCCTATCCCATTCATCCATATCTCTCTCTTTCCAAGATATCCCTCCCTTTAGACCATCTGAAGCTCCCCACCTCCCTCCCCCGTCCGAGTAGAGATGGTATCACCTGTCTTCATGCTCAGTGATGCAGAAGCATTGGAAGGTACCACGTATCACCTGCCTGTGGGTTTTGGAGTTGGGGCATTGCCTACCTTCAAGAAAAGATAGACAGTCTGAATAATGTGTGTATTTGTGTTGATCTCTGTGTATATATGTGTGTGTGTTTTTTTTGCGCACATGGTTGTGTGGATATGTGTTTTTGAGCACAACATGTGTGTGTGTGTGTGTGTGTGTGTGTGTGTGTGTGTGTGTGTGTGTGTGTGTGTGTGTGTGTGTGTGGCCGTCACGCATGTTTAGGGTGTTGTGAACCTCCACCTGCTAAATCACTGGGGCTCAATGACCTTTCACATACACACATCACTATTTGCATATCACTCAACATTAATCTGCTTGTTGTTTCAACTATAGTTTGTTTAAATTCGGTTGGCTTAAATAATTTATTACCCGGTAAGGTTGATGTCCGCACCCCCGTGGAAATCTAATTAGCATAAGAAAAAAATCCCCATGTATGAGAGTTTCACCTTTGCACAGATTGGTCAAATCTGTTGTTTTGCATTGGATGCATCTCAATCCACCGCCTCCGCCTATGTCACATTTCCTCATCTGAGGTGAAAGGTGACAGAGCTAGACATCTCGAAAATCGGTCTTCTCACAAACTTGTCTGTAGTGTCTGAACACTGTAGCCTACACACTATTATGACCCCTTTATGGAAAGATGAGATTTGTCATAAAAACAATGCTCTCCGACCTCCACAATTGTCTTCGGACTTGTCTGAAGTCGGTACAGCTGATCTGCCAGCTTCTGTTTGTAGTGTCCGAACAGTTTGGGCTTCAAACTATTATGACCCCTTGCGGAAAGGTGAGACTCTCACGAATACGTACAAGTCGCTTGTTTTGCTCTAGGGCACCCACAGTCCTCACAAGACTCGTCTGAATGTCCCCAATTACCAATAAAAACAAATGAAATTATAGTATATACAGTGGGGCAAAAAAGTATTTAGTCAGCCACCAATTGTGCAAGTTCTCCCACTTAAAAAGATGAGAGAGGTCTCTAATTTACATCATAGGTACACTTCAACTATGACAGAAAAAATGAGAATAAAAATTCCAGAAAATCACATTGTAGTATTTTTAATGAATTTATTTGCAAATTATGGTGGAAAATAAGTATTTGGTCAATAACAAAAGTTTATCTCAATACTTTGTTATATACCCTTTGTTGGCAATGACAGAGGTCAAACGTTTTCTGTAAGTCTTCACAAGGTTTTCACACACTGTTGCTGGTATTTTGGCCCATTCCTCCATGCATTATTCATCTCATATGTATACGTATATACTGTACTCTATATCATCTACTGCATCTTTATGTAATACATGTATCACTAGCCACTTTAAACTATGCCACTTTGTTTACATACTCATCTCATATGTATATACTGAACTTTATACCATCTACTGCATCTTGCCTATGCCACTCTGTACCATCACTCATTCATATATCTTTATGTACATATTCTTTATCCCTTTACACTTAGTAATAGTTTTGGAATTGTTAGATAGATTACTCGTTGGTTATTACTGCATTGTCGGAACTAGAAGCACAAGCATTTTGCTACACTCGCATTAACATCTGCTAACCATGTGTATGTGACAAATACATTTGATTTGATTTGATTTGGTGGCTGACTAAATACTTTTTTTGCCCCAGTGGATGGAGACTGTTTATACCCCAAAATACAGCGTTAAATATATATTTAAAAAACTAAACTAAAACAAATGTTTCCTGATTTTACTTATATCTCTCAGATATAGACTGTCTGTTGTTCTATGTAGTGAATCTGTTATTCAATGTGTTTGTATGTGCTAATAACAGTAAAGCCCAAAATACTTTTTCATAAAATCATTTTTATATATATATATATTTGTATACTTCAGGAGGTCTTAACATTCAAAATCAAATAGCTACTATAAATGATCCTAGGTATGGCCTTCTTAAAATAATTCCATATAGTTTCGTAGACAGGATTAAGACTCGTATGGGTTTAATGTCCATAACCTAGAGTGGAAATATCAAATGAAATTAAAACTAAAAAATCTAAGGCAATTATTTTAAAACCAGTTTGTCATAATAGGTCTGACTAGGAAGGGCCGGAGGGAGGGAGGGAGGGAGGGATGGAGGGAGGGAGGGAGGGGGAGGGAGGGAGGGAGGGAGGGAGGAGGGAGGGAGGG
The DNA here is from genome assembly GCF_045791955.1 of Oncorhynchus clarkii lewisi. Classification (NCBI taxonomy): domain Eukaryota; kingdom Metazoa; phylum Chordata; class Actinopteri; order Salmoniformes; family Salmonidae; genus Oncorhynchus; species Oncorhynchus clarkii. Next base: position 54,474,599 of record NC_092164.1, read on the forward strand.
AGGGAGGGAGGGAGGGAGGGAGGGAGGGAGGGAGGGAGGGAGGGAGGGAGGGAGGGAGGGAGGGAGGGAGGGAGGGGGAGAGAGAGTTTCCATGTTCCGTTGCCAATAGGATCAACTGAAAAGCACTTGTCTCAAGAGCCTAGTTATTATGTGCTCTGCTTTTGATCTCATTGTGATGTGAAGTGACTCTTAAACACAAACACACAGACATGCAGGCATACACACATACATGCAGGGATACACACAGACATGCAGGCAAACACACAGACATGCAGGCAAACACACAGCAAAAGACAACAATAAAAAACAGAAATACCTTATTTATTTGACTGGCCGCTCTGGCGGCTCCTGGCATGACTGGCGGCTCTGGCGGCTCAGGACAGACGGGAGACTCCAGCGGCTCAGGACAGACGTGAGACTCCGGCGGCTCAGGACAGACGGGAGACTCCGGCGGCTCAGGACAGACAGGAGACTCCGGCGGCTCAGGACAGACTGGAGACTCCGACATTGCTGGGCAGGAGGAAGGCTCTGACAGTGCTGGACAGGCGGGAGCACCTGTAGGGAGAAGACGGAGAGACAGCCTGGTGCGGGGGGCTGCCACCGGAGGGCTGGTGCATGGAGGTGGCACCGGATGGACCGGACCGTGCAGGCGCACTGGAGCTCTTGAGCACCGAGCCTGACCAACCTTACCTAGTTGAATGCTCTCCGTAGCCAGGCCTGTGCGGCGAGCCGGGGACACCATTCGTAAGGCTGGTGCCATATACGCCGGCCCGAGGAGACGCACTGGAGACCAGATGCGTAGAGCCGGCTTCATGGCACCTGGCTCGATGCCCACTCTAGCACGGCCGATACGAGGAGCTGTAATGTACCGCACCGGGCTATGCACACACACTGGGGACACCGTGTGCTCCAACGCATAACACGGTGCCTCACCTGTCCCTCTCGCTTTCCGGTAAGCAAGGGGAGTTGGCTCAGGTCTCCTACCTGACTTAACCACACTCGCCGTGTGCCCCCCCTACAAGACATTTTTTGGGCTGCCTCTCGGGCTTCCAGCCGCGCTTCCGTGCTGCCTCCTCATACCGGCGCCGCGCCGCTTTCGCTGCCTCCAGCTCTGCTTTAGGGCGGCGATATTCCCCTGCTTGTGCCCAGGGTCCCTTGCCGTCCAAAATCTCATCTCAAGTCCAGGAGTCTTGTGTTTTCGGCCGCTGCTGCTGCCCGTTACCACGCTGCTTGGTCCTCTTGTGGTGGGTGTTTCTGTAATGGATTTACTCCTCTTCGTCTGAGGAGGAGTAAGGATCGGACCAAAGTGCAGCGTGGTAAGTGTCCCTGATGATTTTTTAATCCAAACTCAGAACACTAAACAGAAAATAACAACGTGAATTTACAAAACCGAAACAGTACCGTGTGGCCCAAACACACACACCGAAACAAACAACCACAAACCAAAAGTGAAACCCAGGCTACCTAAGTATGATTCTCAATCAGAGACAACTAACGACACCTGCCTCTGATTGAGAACCATACTAGGCCGAACACAAAAACCAACATAGAAAAACAAACAGACTGCCCACCCCAACTCACGCCCTGACCATACTAAAACAAATAATAAAATAACAAAACTATAAAACTATGGTCAGAACGTGACAGTGAGACTAGTCAGGATTGAGGCAAAGTTGAGTGAAGCAAAATACAGAGAGATCCTTGATGAAAAACATCTCCAGAGAGCTCAGGACCTCAGACTGGAGCTAAGGTTCACCTTCCAACAGGATAATGACCATAAGCACACAGCCAGAGAACGCAGGAGTGGCTTCGGGACAAGTCTCTGAATGTCCTTGAGTGGCCCAGCCAGAGCCCGGACTTGAACCCGATCGAACATCTCTGGAGAGACCTGAAAATAGCTGTGCAGAAACGCTCCCCATCAAATCTGACAGAGCATGAGAGGATCTGCAGAGAAGCATGGGAGCAACTCCCCAAATATACAGGTGTGTCAAGCTTGTAGCATCATACCCAAGAAGACTCGATGCCGTAATCGATGCCAAAGGTGCGTCAACAAAGTACTGAGTAAAGGGTCTGAATATTTCAATTTTCCCTGTCCAAAAACCTGTTTTGCTTTGCGATTATCAGGTATTGTCTGTAGATTGATTAGGAAAAAAAATATTTAATCAATTTTAGAATAAGGCTGTAACATAACAAAATGTGGAAAAAGTCAAGTGGTCTGAATACTTTCCGAAGGCACTTTATACATTCCTTCTACACACGTCACATTTGCTGCTACCAGACTCTTATTATGCTGCTCAATGTATACACTTTTCCCCCAACCCCTCCATCACCCTGTTCCCCAATACACAAATAAATATTGGACTATAAATTGTGCCCTTCTATATTATACTGATGCTAAAATGTTTATTTTATTATACTGAACCATTTACTTTATGTTCATATTCTTATCTTGTATTATTGATTATTGTTGTTGTATTGTCGAGAAGGAACCTGCAAGTAAGCATTTCGTTGGATGGTGTGTACCATGTGTATGCCGTACATACTACTAATGAAACCAGAAACTTGAAACATGAAACTCACACAGACTCAAGCAAACCCACACACACACACAACACGTGTGTGTGACTGCACTGCGACACTGGGTGATACATTTGCTGTTGTCCCTCTAACAACCTCCTTGGCTAAGTATCACACACCCACAAACACACACATACCCTCACATTTGTCAACCAGTACTTGACACATTGCCTGCCTTGTAGGAATTTGCATACCATGTGGACTAAAAGAGGATCTCTCTCTCTCTCTCTCTCTCTCTGTCTTGTAATATGGATGGCTACTCTTCATCCTTCACTACAGGGCTGAGTTTAATTTAATCCTTCACTGTAGGGCTGGGTTTCCTTACATCGTTAACTACAGGGCTGGGTTTCATTTCATCCTTCGCTACAGGCTGAGTTTCCTTACATCGTTAACTACAGGGCTGGGTTTCATTCCATCGTTAACTACAGGGCTGGGTTTCATTTCAACCTTCACTACAGGGTTGGGTTTCATTCCATCCTTCACTACAGGGCTGGGTTTCATTTCATCCTTCACTACAGGGCTGAGTTTCATTTCCTCCTTCATGCAGGGTTGAGTTTCATTTCAACCTATACTACAGGGCTGGATTTCATTCCATCCTTCACTACAGGGCTGGGTTTCATTTCATCCTTCACTACAGGGCTGAGTTTCATTTCCTCCTTCACTACAGGGTTGTGTTTCATTTCAACCTACACTACAGGGCTGGGTTTCATTTCATCCTTCACTACAGGGCTGAGTTTCATTTCCTCCTTCATGCAGGGTTGAGTTTCATTTCAACCTACACTACAGGGCTGGATTTCATTCCATCCTTCACTACAGGGCTGGGTTTCATTTCATCCTTCACTACAGGGCTGAGTTTCATTTCCTCCTACACTACAGGGATGGGTTTCATTTCAACCTTCACTACAGGGCTGGGTTTCATTTCAACCTTCACTACAGGGTTGAGTTTCATTTCAATCTACACTACAGGGTTGAGTTTCATTTCAACCTTCACTACAGGGTTGAGTTTCATTCCATCCTTCACTACAGGGTTGGGTTTCATTTCATCCTTCACTACAGGGTTGTGTTTCATTCCATCCTTCACTACAGGGCTGGGTTTCATTCCATCCTTCACTACAGGGCTGGGTTTCATTCCATCCTTCACTACAGGGCTAGATTTCATTCCATCCTTCACTACAGGGTTGGGTTTCATTCCATCCTTCACTACAGGGCTGGGTTTCATTTTGTCATTTAGTTCCGGTTGGGATTTCATTCCAAAAACCTGCTCCCTTCCCCTCGGCCATGGTACACTTTTCTCCCATCATCCCAGCTGTACTCCCTGTTCACCCACGACTTTGTGGCTTTGCACGACTCCAACTCCATCATCTAGTTTATTCACGACACCACAATTATAGGCCTTTGAGTTTGGTGTGGGTGATTGAGTGTCCTTAGTGTTAGTCAGACTATATTCGTGTTTTACGTTTGTTTAATAAACATGGATATAAAATGTCATTTAGAACAACATGTAAAAGGCTGTTCATGATATTTAAAGATACTGTACTTTAATAATAGACTATTGTTGTATGGTTGAAATTAAACTAGTAGATTGGGATTTCATTCCACAAAAAGTACACTTTTCTCCCATCATCCCAGCTGTACTCCCTGTTCACCCACGACTTTGTGGCTTTGCACGACTCCAACTCCATCATCTAGTTTATTCACGACACCACAATTATAGGCCTGACGAGTCAGACTATAGAGGGTATAAAATGTCATTTAGAACAACATGTAAAAGGCTGTTCATGATATTGTAAAGATACTGTACTTTAATAATAGACTATTGTTGTATGGTTGAAATTAAACTATTTTTCTTTGCCTTAAAATCTATTTCTTATAGCCTAATGATTCTTTACTTTACAATTTAAACACATTTTGCATATTTTCTGCTTCCAGACATTTCACTACCTAGATTACAAGGGTTGGATTTGCAATAAACAATGTAATGTCCACACAAGGCATGTACAAAATCTGGTATAATGATTAGCCTTATATACATTATCTGATGGTATTGTTTTAAAATGAGAACATATACAGTGCCTTGCGGAAGTATTCGGCCCCCTTGAACTTTGCGATCTTTTGCCACATTTCAGGCTTCAAACATAAAGATATAAAACTGTATTTTTTTGTGAAGAATCAACAACAAGTGGGACACAATCATGAAGTGGAACGACATTTATTGGATATTTCAAACTTTTTTAACAAATCAAAAACTGAAAAATTGGGCGTGCAAAATTATTCAGCCCCCTTAAGTTAATACTTTGTAGCGCCACCTTTTGCTGCGATTACAGCTGTAAGTCGCTTGGGGTATGTCTCTATCAGTTTTGCACATCGAGAGACTGAAATTTTTCCCCATTCCTCCTTGCAAAACAGCTCGAGCTCAGTGAGGTTGGATGGAGAGCATTTGTGAACAGCAGTTTTCAGTTCTTTCCACAGATTCTCGATTGGATTCAGGTCTGGACTTTGACTTGGCCATTCTAACACCTGGATATGTTTATTTTTGAACCATTCCATTGTAGATTTTGCTTTATGTTTTGGATCATTGTCTTGTTGGAAGACAAATCTCCGTCCCAGTCTCAGGTCTTTTGCAGACTCCATCAGGTTTTCTTCCAGAATGGTCCTGTATTTGGCTCCATCCATCTTCCCATCAATTTTAACCATCTTCCCTGTCCCTGCTGAAGAAAAGCAGGCCCAAACCATGATGCTGCCACCACCATGTTTGACAGTGGGGATGGTGTGTTCAGCTGTGTTGCTTTTACGCCAAACATAACATTTTGCATTGTTGCCAAAAAGTTCAATTTTGGTTTCATCTGACCAGAGCACCTTCTTCCACATGTTTGGTGTGTCTCCCAGGTGGCTTGTGGCAAACTTTAAACGACACTTTTTATGGATATCTTTAAGAAATGGCTTTCTTCTTGCCACTCTTCCATAAAGGCCAGATTTGTGCAATATACGACTGATTGTTGTCCTATGGACAGAGTCTCCCACCTCAGCTGTAGATCTCTGCAGTTCATCCAGGGTGATCATTGGCCTCTTGGCTGCATCTCTGATCAGTCTTCTCCTTGTATGAGCTGAAAGTTTAGAGGGACGGCCAGGTCTTGGTAGATTTGCAGTGGTCTGATACTCCTTCCATTTCAATATTATCGCATGCACAGTGCTCCTTGGGATGTTTAAAGCTTGGGAAATCTTTTTGTATCCAAATCCGGCTTTAAATTTCTTCACAACAGTATCTCGGACTTGCCTGGTGTGTTCCTTGTTCTTCATGATGCTCTCTGCGCTTTTAACGGACCTCTGAGACTATCACAGTGCAGGTGCATTTAGACGGAGACTTGATTACACACAGGTGGATTGTATTTATCATCATTAGTCATTTAGGTCAACATTGGATCATTCAGAGATCCTCACTGAACTTCTGGAGAGAGTTTGCTGCACTGAAAGTAAGGGGGCTGAATAATTTTGCATGCCCAATTTTTCAGTTTTTGATTTGTTAAAAAAGTTTGAAATATCCAATAAATATCGTTCCACTTCATGATTGTGTCCCACTTGTTGTTGATTCTTCACAAAAAAATACAGTTTTATATCTTTATGTTTGAAGCCTGAAATGTGGCAAAAGGTCGCAAAGTTCAAGGGGGCCGAATACTTTCGCAAGGCACTGTAGCTCAACAAAATGTAAACAATGTGTGAGTTAAGCTAGGCATTGCACACCTGATTCAACATGTCAACTAATCATCAGGCCCTCAATTAGTTGAATTAGGTGCAGTATGTTTTTCCGGGGCTACAACAAAAAATGTGTGCTGTTTGAGGTACTCAAGGACTGGAGTGGGGGACCACTGTAGGCCTATGGCTGCATTGGGGATGCATGCCATTATCACGTTGCTGATATGCTGAAAAAATTGTGACAATCATATCAAATTAATTGTAGAGCTTAAAATGGAAAAAAAGGTCATGTTCATTTGAGAATACAACACAGAAACACACATACAAATTAGAGACATATTCCCTTCCCCTCAACTGCAAGATTGTGATCCATGATTAATCAACACTGACACCATTAATAGAGTTTTTAACTTAACAATTAAACAAGTTTAAACATTTCACTTCAAAGAATCCACTCTATTTCATATAGTTTCAAAGTGTACAAGTAAGCTTACTTATTTATATACAGTATAAAGGTTAGACATCTTAGTAACAAGTAGGGTATTATGACTAAAGCATAATTTCAGGTAAAAAAAAAAGTTGATACCAGAGATGGCCAACATCACTCTGCTGATCCCTGATCTACGGGGGGAGCAGACTTCTGTTCCAGCCCAGCAATAGCACACTTGATTATCAACTAATTAGGTTGGATACATTGAATCAGGTGTGTTAGTGCAGGGCTGGAACAGAAGCCTGCACACCCAGCAGGGTTGGCCTGCTCCAGTTGTGATAGCTTCATACATTGTGTGTGACTTTTAAACTGCATTTTTGTATACAAAATGTGCTAATATAGGTACACATAACCCATGCTCAACAAGGAGGTACTCATATTCTATTGGGATATTCGTTGGGACCTCTTCATCTGCAGATAGGGTTTCCCAGCTCTCTGAGGACAGAAAACATCACCAAGAAACAGGCGTTATACTTCAATTAGACAGCACTGGATATTATGTTGCTTTCTATCTTTTGTTCTCATATTTTTTCTTGCTAGGGACTTGAACTGGATAATTAGGTTGTTAGGAAAAGGTTTAAGGTTAGCTAAAATGCAAAAAGAAGCGGCATCTATTATAGCCATGACCATATGGACGATTAGAGGACTTCCACCAGACTGACTCTGGTCTTCCAACACGGCGCCTGGTGTGGTTGCTTGGCAATTTGTAATGCAACTGCAAGCCCTCTATAGGGAGGAGGTAAGTGAACTGGCATTGTGGTGTCATGACAACAAGCTCTCCTTCAACGTCAGGAAAACATCGGAGTTGATTGTTGACTTCAGGAAGCAGAGGAGTGAACATGGCCCAATCCACATCAATGGCACTGTAATAGAGAGAGTCACAAGTTTTAAGTTCCTCTGTGTCCATATTAAACATGCAAACAGCACGTGTAAATATTAGACCAGTGGTCACCAACCTTTTCTGAGTCAAGATCAATTTCTGAGTCAAATGCATGCTGAGATCTACCACTCTGATTTTTTATTAACATGACTTAAAGAGTGTAAGCAAATGCAACATTAACCAATTAAAAACTATACTGTATCAAAGAGGTTTGAGCAGTAAGCTATAGGCCCAACACATTATTACCACATACGGGCTTTGCTTGAATTTACCTGCCAAAGCATTGTTGTTTCGGACATTTAAAAAAAGCACCACCCTCCTTTTGAAGCTTCCAGTCTGTTTTTCGAACTCAATCAGCATGACAGAGTGATCTCCAGCCTTGTCCTCGTCAACACTCACACCTGTGTTAACGAGATAATCACTGACATGTTGTCAGCTGGTCCTTTTGTGGCAGGGCTGAAATGCAGTGGCATTTTTTGGGGGGGATTTAGTTCATTTGCATGGCAATTAATTGCAATTCATCTGATCACTCTTCATAACATTCTGGAGTATAAGCAAATTGCCATCATACAAACTGAGGCAGCAGACTTTTGAAAATGTATATTTGTGTCATTCTCAAAACTTTTGGCTACGACTGTACACCATGCGAATACCATACACACGACAAATAAAACTTTAAACTTGAAATGCAACATTACTTTCCTTAGACAGAAAGAGATGGTGGATAGATAGAGGATCGATAGAGGAAAATAATATTGCTGTGTAAACCAGACAAATTATCACACACACACACACACACACACACACACACACACACACACACACACACACACACACACACACACACACACACACACACACACACACACACACACACACACACACACACACACACACACACAGTCCTGTACAACTAACCTTTTGTGGGGGTTCTGTTCCATTCAAAATCCTATTTTCCCTAACCCCTAACCCTAAACCGTACCCTAACCTGTACCCTTAACATAAACCTTAACTTTAACCTTAACCCAAAACCCAAAACCCTAACCCTAAACATAACCCTAGCTCTTAACCTTAAAATGAACCCAAGCTCCTAACACTAAAACTAACCCTAGCCCCTAACCCTAGACCTAATTTTGACCCTAACACTAATTCTATCCTTACCCCTCTAGAAATAGCATTTGACCTTGTGAGGACTAAAAAAGATCCCCAGTTGGTCAAATGTTTGTTTGTATACTATTCTTGTGGGGTCTTCTGGTCCCCACAAGTATAGTTAAACATGTCCATTTACACACACACACAGACACACCTCTTTCTGACAGCAATACTGCAGTGTGCTTGTTATAGAGGACATGCTGACGCTTGTCGATCGATACTGACTCTCCCAACACAGCATCAGTCTGGAAGATGTGTGTGTATGTGTGTGTGTGTGGGTGTGGGTGTGTGTGCACGTGCACATGTGCGTGTGTGACTAAAACTTTAGAATAACTTGAAACTGTTATTGTGATGTTTTATATATATATATATATATATATATATATATATAAAACATCACAATAACAGTATATATATATATATATATATATATATATATATATATGAATGTGACCTTGTGGTGTATGGTGATGTGTGGAGGTTTGTAACTACACTATATATACAAAAGTCTGTGGACACCGTTTCAAATTTGTGGATTTGGCAATTTCAACCAGACCCGTTGCTGACAGGTGCAAAAAAACGAACAGACAGCCATGCAATCTCCATAGACAGACATTGGCAGTAGAATGTCCTTACTGAAGAGTTTAGTGACTTTCAGAGTGGCACTGTCATATGATGACACTTTTCCAACAAGTCAATTTCTGCCCTGCTAGAGCTGCCCGGGTCAACTGTAAGTGCTGTAATTGTGAAGTGGAAACGTCTAAGAGCAACAACGGCTTAGCCGCAAAGTGGTAGGCTACACAAGTTCACAGAACAGGACCACCGAATGCTGAAGCACGTAGCGGAAAAATCGTCTGTCCTCGGTTGCAACACTCACTACCGAGTTCCAAACTGCCTATGGAAGCCATGTCAGCACAATAACTGTCCGTTGGGAGCTTCAGGAAATGGGTTTCCATGGCAGAGCAGCCGTACACAAAACTAAGATCACCATGCGCAATGCCAGGTGTCGGCTGGAGTGGTGTGAAGCTCGCCGCCATTGTTCCTTGGAGCAGTGGAAGTTGTCTGGAGTGATGAATCAGTCCTATGGACGGATCTGGGTTTGACGGATTCCAGGAAAACGCTCCTCCAAGTTTTGGTGGAGGAGGAATTATTGTCAGGGGCTGTTTTTCATGGTTCAGCCTCGGCCCCTTAGTTCCAGTTAAGGGTAATCTTAACGCTACAGCATACAATGATATTCTAGACAATTCTGTGCTTCCAAATTTGTGGCAACAGTTTGGGGAAGGCCTTTTCCTGTTGCAGCATGACAATGCCCCCCGTGCACAAATTGAGGTCCATACAGAAATGGTTTGTCGAAATCGGTGTAGAAGAACTTGACTGGCCTGCACAGAGCCCTGACCTCAAACCCATCAAACACCTTTGGCATGAATTGGAACACAGACTTCGAGCAAGGTCTAATCGCCCAACATCAGTGTCCGACCTCACTAATACTCTTGTGGCTGAAGCAATGCAGCAATGTTCCAGCATCTAGTGGAAAGCCTTCCCAGAAGAGTGGAGGCTGTTACAGCAGCAGAGGGGGGACAACTCCATATTGATGTCTTTGATTTTGGAATGAGATGTTTGACGAGACCTGTCTCGGTGTGAGTGTTTGTAACTTTGTGTGTTAAGAATGTAGATATTCAGCTTTTTATTAGGGATAATACAGACATTTTCCAACACCACTATTCTCTATGAATACTTTACTATCACATTAAAATGTACTACTACAACTGCAGAGAGGAGAAGACAGAGAGGGGAAGACAGAGAGATAGGGAAGTGAGAAAGAAAAGAGAGAGAGAGAGCGAGAGAGCGGGAGGGAGAGGGAGAGGGAGAGAGAGAGATGGGTAGGAAGTGAACATGAGGTAAATGAATAAATAGAGAAAGGAAGGTAGTAAAAAAGGAGAGAGAAATAGAAAGAATAAGAAAAGAGGTCTTAAATCCAAGCCTGGTAACTACTGGTGTGTGACAGTGGGCTGAGAATGGCTGATACCTTCATAAATCCCTTACTGTGTGTGTGTGTGTGTGTGTGTGTGTGTGTGTGTGTGTGTGTGTGTGTGTGTGTGTGTGTGTGTGTGTGCGCGTGCGCGTGTGCTTGCGTGCGTGCGTGTGTGAGTTTGTACGTGTGTCTGCGTGCTGCATGTAGAAAAGCCTGCATGGGTATTTTATTCACATATTTATCCTTTTATGTATTTATTAATGTGTGTGTCTAAATTGTAAAGCTTTATGGCTGGTGTAGACAATAGCTGGAAAGTACATGGCTATGCATGCACAGATACTGATTTCTCTCTTCTCTCTTCACCCCTTTCTCTCTCTCTTTCTCACTCTCTTTCTCTCGCTCCCTTGAACTCTCTCAATCTCCCTCTTCGTAATAATGGAGAATAAATACTTACTTGCATGCAGACATGAAGACATTCTGTAGAGCTGGTTGCCAGAGACATCAGTGATAACTCCATACCATCCACACACACACACACCCACCCACCCACGCATGCATGCAAGCACACACACACACACACACACACACACACACACACACACACACACACACACACACACACACACACACACACACACACACACACACACACACACACAAACACACACACACACACACACACACACACACACACACACACACACCCTCCTTTCTCTCCTTACACAGTGTGCTCTGTCAAGCATATCTGTCTGACCCCGGAGGTATCGATATCTGGGTAGGAAAGTTAGAGTACATCGTTGGGGATGGGTTGGCCCTTGAGGCCTTTAAGATGACAGTGAGGGGAGAGGGAAGTGAAACACACACACACACACACACACACACTCATAATACTGCAGCCTTTTGGGAACTCCCCAAAGCTCTTATTGACCACAGAGAGAGTGTCTATTAATCTGACAAAGGATTAAAATCCCGTCACGTTGTGTGTGTGTGTGTGCATGCGCAAGTGTGAGCGTATATGTGTGCATGTGTAAACCCTGTGGAGGAAGGCCTGGTGAATAAACAAAACCCAGGGCTCTGAAGTGGAGGTTAGAAGGCTCTGCCATTCTTTGGTTTGATTTTGGCAGAACACCACATGCACTGGTCTGGAACATGGATATGTTATCAGGTCCTGGGATCTATGGTGGTTTGAGGGGTTGAACTTCTTGGCTTTATCATTGGCTCCGGGAATAGGGCATGGTTTGGGCTTAGGGTTGTCAGGTTTGAAGCTGTGGAGTTTCTCTCTCTCTCTCTTTCTATCTCTGCTATGGTAATAGGCCATGGTGTTGGGCTTTGTCCCTGGCTGTAGAGTAAGACTCTGGCCTGATTTTGACTCTGGGACAGGACTGTGTTGCCCTGGGACTCACAGCTCCTGTTTATCTCACTGTGATGTGGCCTTAGGGATGAGAGAATGTTAAGCTATGGTATGGCTGCATGAAGGGTTTTGTTGGTTTGGGACAGAAGCACAAACTGAGGAATGTTTTAGGTTTAGGAGTTGGCTTATTGTAATAGGCCATGGTTTAAGGATTGTGCGTGTGTGTGTGTGTACGCTACTGGAACCTGACTGTCTAAATGAGCCCAACTACAGTCGTCCTCATTACCCTTTCACTGGGATGTACACACACACAAACACACACACACACACACACACACACACACACACACACACACACACACACACACACACACACACACACACACACACACACACACACACACACACACTCACACGCACATGCACAATCCTTAAACCATGGCCTATTACAATAAGCCAACTCCTAAACCTAAAACATTCCTCAGTTTGTGCTTCTGTCCCAAACCAACAAAACCCTTCATGCTGATGATGTGTATCAGTGGAGTCCAGTGGTTTGTGATGGTTTTGCCAGATAGCCTGCTCTCCCCTAGTGACCCGTGCTTCAGTGGTTGTTACCACGGTGATACAGGCTAATGATGGTAGGGCCACCCGTGTGTTTGGCAAGGCACATTACTTCCACTACAGATGCACTATGTCCAACTGCATAGCTGGAAGACTAATTTCTGTGCTGAAGTGTCTCTTGATTTTTAACATAGTTAAAGCAGGAATCTGCAGGTCGTTGGTTTTCAAAAAAAATAAGGGGGTTGAGCCCTGAGCAAACTTAGGCTGGCCTTCTGGGCAAGGTGTGCCTTTGCGTTAAATCCCGCCTACTTGAATTACCCTGCTGTCATGGCCCTGGAGCTGGAGAGGAATTCAAGTCACTTGCTAGCTAATTTTATAGCAGCCAGAAACAAACCCATAGCAGATGAAGCCAATAACTAGCTAAGTTGTTTGCAAATAAACAATTTTGAATTGATAGATACTACTACGCTATTTCGCTACACCTACAATAACATCGGCTAAATATGTGTATGTGACCAATAAAATGTGATTTGATTTGATTTGAATAAACTGTCTTTGTAGCAGGGAAAAAAGAAACAACCATCATTCTCAGGTCTTGGGTCTGAATTAACTCTATCCCAAAATATAAAAATAAGTGAGAAAAAGACTGCTCATGACCAATCCAGAACCTGGATAAATATTGGAATTACACTGAACAAAAATATAAATGCAACATGAAACAATTTCTAAGATTTTACTGAGTTACATTTAATATAAGGAAATCCGTCAATTGAAAAAAAAACAGCATGAGGCACTAATCTATGGATTTCAAATGACTGGGAATGTCATGCCCTTGGGGTTCTCTATGGTGCAATAGGTCAGAGCATGACTAGGGGGTGTTCTATGTTGATGTGAGTGTGGTTCCCAATTGGAGGCAGCTGATGATCGTTGCCTCTAATTGGGGATCATACTTAGTGTGGTCCTTTTCCCACAAGCGTTTGTGGGAATTGTTTTGTTTTGGTTAAGTGCTATGTGCGCTACGAACTTCACGTTAGTTTATTCTTTGTTGTTTTTTGAAGGTTCACTTTAATAAATATGTGGAACTCTACTCACGCTGCGCCTTGGTCCGCTCATTATGTATACGACGAATGTGACAGAATATCCCACCACAACAGGACCAAGCAGCGTGCCAAGGAGGAAAAGGAGAGCTGGACATGGAAGGAAATAATGGGTGGATGTAAGACCCTTCCTTGGCGGGAGTCGCCAAGGAGTTTAGGAGGACAGCGACAACGCTTGGGTCTGCGGCCACAGAAACCCCAAAAAGATTTTGGGGGGGCACAAGGGGATGTCGTCGAGGAGAGAGCCAGAGACCGTCGGGGAGTCGATGGAGCTGTTGGAGGAGGGAGATCGGAGAGAGATGTTGGAGATGTTACGTCCTGTGCCGGCTCCCCGCTCTCGCCCTGAAGAGCGTGTAATCAGTCTGGTGCAACCTGTGCCGGCTCCACACACCAGGCCTCCAGTGCGACTCTCCAGCCCTGTACGTTCTGTGCTGGCTCCCCGCACTCGTCCACCAGTACATGGGTACAGTCCGGAAACTCCAGTGACGGTCCACCATCCGGAACCTCCAGTGACGGTCCACAGTCCACAGCTTCCAGCGATGGTTCAGTCCAGAGCTTCCAGAGCCCTTGGGGTTCCCTATGGTGCAATAGGTCAGAGCATGACTAGGGGCTGTTCTAGTCTTGTATTTATATGTTGTCACCAGCCCGGCACCACGCACCAGGACTCCAGTGCGCCTCCAGGGTCCAGTACGCCCTGTTCCTGCTCCTCGCACTCGCCCTGAGGTAGTACCCAGTCCAGAGCGTCTGGCGACAGTTCACAGACCGGAACCACCAACGATGGGCCACAGTCCAGAACCTCCAACGACTAACCACAGTCCGGAACCTCCAACAACGGGCCACAGTCCGGAACCTCCAACGACGGGCCACAGTCTGGAACCTCCAACGACGTTCCCAAGCCCGGAATCTCCAGCGACGGTCTCCAGCCCGGGGTCTCCAGCCCGGGGTCTCCAGCGACGGTCCCCAGTCCGGGGTCTCCAGCTATGGTCCCCAGTCCGGGGTCTCCAGGGCCGGTCAACAGTCCAGAACATCCGATGATGATCCACGCAGCGAGGGTCCCCAGCCCGGGGCCTACGGCGATGATCCACGGGTCATTGCTACAAGAGCGGACCCAGAGTAAAGATGGGGGGCGACGTCCAGAACCAGAGCCACCACCGAGGGTAGATGCCCACCCGGACCCTCCCCTATAAGTTCAGGTTTGCGGTCGGGAGTCCGCACCTTTGGGGGGGGGGAGTACTTTCACTCCCTGACCTTAGTTTTCTTTATTATTTTGGTCAGGTCAGGGTGTGACAAGGGTGGGTATATGTGTTTTGTCTGTTTATGGGTTTTTCTAGTCTAGGGGATTAAATGTCTATGGTTACCTAGATTGGTCCAATCAGAGGCAGCTGTTTATCGTTGACTCTGATTGCGGACCATATTTAGGTAGCCATGTTCCTTGGATAGTTTGTGGGTTACTGACTTTGTGTAGTTGCATGTCAGCACTCGTGTTTATAGCCTCACGTTCATTTTGTTTTTTTGTATAGTTGGTTTATTGTTCTTGCTTTCATGAAAGAAGAATGTATTCTCATCACGCTGCGCCTTGTCTCCTCTATATGACGAACGTGACAGCAGCAGTGCTACAATCAATATGCTGATAGAATTTAGGTAGCTTTGTTCTCAAATTTGCTTTGTTAAAATCCTCAGCTACAACAAATGCAGCCTCAGGATATATCCTTTCAAGTTTTCATAGAGTCCAGTGAAGTTCCTTGAGGGCTGTCGTGGCATCGGCTTGAGGGGGGATATACATGGCTGTGACAATAACCTACGAGAATTGTCTTGAGAGATAATATGGTCGGCATTTGAATGTGAGGAATTCTAGGTCAGGTGAACAAAAGTTCCTGTATGTTGTTACAATTACACCATGAGTCGTTAATCACTTAGGATACACCCCTGCCCTTATTCTTCCAAGAGAGACGTTAATTTCTGTCGGAGCAACACATAAAGAATCCTGGTGGCTGTACCGACTCCGAAAACATATCCTGAGAGCCAAGTTTCTGTAAAAACAGAGTATGTTACAAGCCCTGATGTCTCTCTGGAAAACATCCCTTGCTCTAATTTCGTCTGGCTTGTTATCTAGAAACTGGACATTGGCGAGTAATATACTTGGACGTGGTGGGTGGTATGCACGCCTCCGAAGTCTGACCAGAAGGCCGCTTCATCTACCTCTTCTGCGCCAACGTCGTTATGGGTCGGCCTCTGGAATCAGATCAAATGACCTGAGTGTTGGTGTGAACAAAGGATCCGATTCAGGAAAGTCATATTCCTGGTCGTAAAGTTGACATCGCTCTGATATCCAATAGTTATTCCCGGGTGTATGTAAGTATATAACAATAATAATAATTAATATTTTCTGGGCTAACAATGTAAGAAATAATACATAAAAAAACAAAATACTGCATAGTTCCTAAGGACTGGAAGCGAGGCGACCATCTCTGTCGGCACCATTGATTCCTACCTAGTGGGAACTACACACCAGAACGACTGAATGAATATTCAGCGTGGTCATTCAAGTAAACAATGGCTCATCTGCATGACATATTGGTGGACTATGAGCACAACACTAGTTCCTGTGTATGTAAAGGACACTGTTGTCATGCTTCGCTGTAGTCAACAGAGCATTGATGGTGAATTGATTGTTGAATTCATAAACGGTGTGTACGTTCTCACTATATTTTACTCATATTCCATCAATATTACGTTATCGAATCGAAATCAATGTCTCTTTGGCATATGCACAGGATACAGTGGGGTGTATACAGGAATATGACATTGCATTGTATTTCATGTTTTCCCACACAGTGCCAACAACCCACACAGACTCACTCTTCCCTCCTGTCCCACTACCAACCAAGCAGAGTATCTCCAGGAACGTCAGTGCAAAGGGCTTTGTAGGAAACTTTTGTTCATAAAGAATGGCAGACATTACGCTCATTACAAGTATTTTCCCTTTTTTGGATAAAACTTGAGAAATTAATGATTGTACAATCACACTGAGTTAGAATATAACCTACCTCCTCTCTCTCAGTTGAGACCATAGCCAGTATATTACCTACCTTCTCTCTCTCAGGTGAGACCATGGCCTGTATGTGTTAGAATCAAAACTATGAAAGGCCATTGACACTTGTGCTAATAAGTGATTTGAATAGATTTCAGTGATTTATTTCCTTCTACCATCAGCATCAATACTGCAGGAGTAACATTACCATGGATGACTTGGACAACTCTATAAAAAACTGACCACATACACTACCAGTAAAAAGTTTGGACACACCTACTCATTCAAGGGTTTTTCTTAATTTTTACTATTTTCTACATTGTAGAATAATAGTGAAGACATTAAGAAATGAAAAAAAACATATGGAATCATGTAGTAACCAAAAATGTGGTAAACAAATCTAAATATATTTTAGATTCTTCAAAGTAGCCAGCCGTTGCCTTGATGACAGCTTTGCACCCTCTTGGCATTCTCTCAACCAGCTACATGATAAATGTGTTTGCAAAAGACTTGAAGGAGTTCCCACAAATGCTGAACTTGTTGGCTGCTTTTGTAGAGTAGCTGAAGGGTTAGGATGTTCTTCATCATGTAGAGTAGCTGAAGGGTTAGGATGTTCCTCATCATGTAGTGTAGCTGAAGGGTTAGGATGTTCTTCATCATGTAGAGTAGCTGAAGGGTTAGAATGTTCTTCATCATGTAGAGTAGCTGAAGGGTTAGGATGTTCCTCATCATGTAACTTCATGAAATTGTCAATAAAAGCCTTTGACACTTATGAAATGCTTGTAATTATTCTTCAGTGTTCCATAGTAACATCTGACAACAATATCTAAAGACACTGAAGAACCAAACTTTGTGAAAAAAAATATTTGTATTATTCTCAAAACTTTTGGCTAAGACTGTAGACTTGATTCTGTGTTTTGGATCATTGTCTTGCTGCATGACCCAGCTGCGCTTCAGCTTCAGCCCACAGACAGATTGCATGACATTGTCTTGAAGAATTCTCTGATAGAGAGCAGAATTCATGGTTCCTTCTATTAAGGCAAGTCGTCCAGTTCCTGAGGCACCAAAGAATCCCCAAACTATCACACTGCCACCACCATGCTTGACTGTTGGCATGAGACTCTTACTGTGGAATGCAGTGTTTGGTTTTCGCCAGTCATAATGGGACCCATGTCGTCGATGTAAGAGACTGATCAAAAACTACAGGAAGCATGTGATTTCAATCATTGCATCTAAAGTGGGCAAAACCAGGCCTTGGACAAATGCGGTTGGCTTCTAATGCTATATGCAGTTCATTAGAATATACAGACTCAACATTAAGTTCAGATTTGTCAAGCTCAAAATATGAATTCAGAAAATTCAAATGACTAGACAGCTCTTGTACTGTGGCAATCCACGGCTTCCTGTTTCACTGGGGTAAAAATGTTTTTTAGACTTTCATAAATCAGACATGGGCACAAAAATAACAATTGAAAACCCAAGTATAACACTTACCACTATTATGACCACAATTACGAAAGTTTAAACGTACTAAATTTACCTGGTAGAGTACCCAAGTGTTTATTTTCCCCACGTACAGTGAGGAAGATGGTTTAGGAGGCAAAATAAATTCCAAGGGCCACATCTTGGGGTCACCAACTCTACAAATATACAATTAGAGACCACTTCCATGCCAATATACTATTTGGAAGGGTTTCCATAAAAAAAGGCCTTCATTGAGAGCAACCAAAAAATGTTAACGCCTGGAATTTGTTGAACAGCAATTGCACTTGGATTGGAACTAGGTGCTATGGTCAGATGAGACTAAAATAGAGCTGTTTGGTCACGCACACCAGTGGTGGGTTTGGCCTCCAAAGAAGGATTCATATACAGGAAAGAACCTCATACCTACTGTAAAATAGAGTGGTGGATCTTTGATGTTATGTGGCTGTTTTGCTTCCACTGGTCCAGAGGCCCTCGTTAAGGTCAAAGGCATAATGAATTCTACCACTTAGGAGGACATAAAAACCTTGTTGCCTCTGCCAGGAGGTTGAAACTTGGCTGCAAGTGGATCTTCGGGCAAGACACTGACCCCAAACACACATCAACATCCACAAAGAATGGTTAATTGACCCCTTAAACCCTTTTGAAAACCTATGGTTGGAATTGAAGAAGCGCACTCCGAAGGATATCGAGAATCTGGAAAAATTCTGTATGGATGAATCGACTAAGAACCCTCCCGATGTGTTCTCCAATATCATAAAACATTTTAGAAAAAGTCTCAGTGTCGTTATCCTAGTAAGGGGAGGGTGCACAAAGTATTGAAAACAAGGGTGCCATTATTACTTGTTAAACAACATATTTTTCTCCAAGCAATTGTATTAGCATAAACTAATATAATTGTATTAGCATTAATTAATATAATTGTATTCTCATAAACTAATATAATTGTATTAGCATAAACTAATATAATTGTAAAAGTTTTGAGTGGACAATATAGCTCAGAATTTATATTTATGATTTTCTTTAACAGGGGTGTCAATCATTTTGTAGGTGACTGTATACGAAGCAGTACATACGGTATATAAATAAATATATTGTCACTTAAATGGGTCACGGCATGTAAGAGATGTTGCCACGGAGACAAGCATCTGCTCATCAAGTGATTAAGCGATATGGTGGATGTGTCCCAAATGGCACCCCATTGCCTAAATAGTGCACTACTTTTGACCATGAAACTTATGGGCCCAGGTCAAAAGTTGTGCACTATAAAGGGAATAGGGTGCCATTTGGAACAATGTCAGTGTTTCACCACAGATATCATGAACTAGCACTGGAACACAGCGAGAGAGCATCATACATGCCAACACATGCACTTGCATGCGCAAACACACGCCACTGTGTGTGTGTGTGTGTGTGTGTGTGTGTGTGTGTGTGTGTGTGTTGACTGCCTCTAAGTATCTAAATACAGTCCTTTGAACACATTTGTGCTATAGTCCCATTCTGTCATTTTTGCTTTAGGTGTGTTCTCCCAAATATACATTCACCAGTAATATATTTTTTACCACTCTGTCTATCTTCCACTCTGTCTCTTCACCTCCCTTCCCTCCACATATTAGACTTTCTCTCACTCTCTCTTTCACATTGCTCTCCCCCATATACTCTCTCTCCCTCTGTCTTTATCTTTCTCTCTCTCCCCCTCTCTCTATTTCTATCTCTCTCTCTCTCACTCAATTGAGCTATGTTTAATTAACTCTAGTGTCATCTTGTTCTCTGAGAGCAGAATCACTTATGTCTGCAAACAAGAACCCTGTAGAGTCTATTGATTCCTATAAACGCACCCCCCCCCCCCCCCACACACACACACACACACACACATACACACACACACAAACACGCTATCATTTATTTTTTTATAGCCATTCCTTAAAGGTAGACTCAGAAAAATGACCTTGCCACGAGCAGCACCTGAGATATTGAGATGAGCGATATAACAAGACCTTTCTCTCACACAGTCACACAGTATCTGAGCATGTGCACGGATTCAAAATGGACCCACTATGTTGTTTACTTTCTGCATCTTTGTCATATCGCTGAGTCTACCTTTAATAGACTTCACACTGATACACATTTCAGCTTTAGCTTTCTCAGTGCTTCTACAATTGCAAATCACAATCAAGTGAGTGCTGGCCCTTTTTTCAACCTTATAAGACTCAAGGATAATATTATAGATCAAATCAAATAAAATTGAATTTGTCACATGCACCGAAAACAACAGGTAGTACAACCTTATAGTGAAATGCTTATGTAAAAGGCTTTAACCAACAACGCTTTAAGAAGTTTATAAAAATGATACAAAATAAGGGTTAAGTAAAAAATAGCTAAGTAAAAATTTTTACATTTAAAATAAAAATAACAAATGATAAAACAGCAGCAGTAAAATAACAATAACGAGGCTAAATACAGGGGTACCGGTACAGAGTCAATGTGCAGGCTAAATACAGGGGTACCGGTACAGAGTCAATGTGCAGGCTAAATACAGGGGTACCGGTACAGAGTCAATGTGGAGGCTAAATACAGGGGTACCGGTACAGAGTCAATGTGGAGGCTAAATACAGGGGTACCGGTACAGAGTCAATGTGGAGGCTAAATACAGGGGTACCGGTACAGAGTCAATGTGGAGGCTAAATACAGGGGTACCGGTACAGAGTCAATGTGCAGGCTAAATACAGGGGTACCGGTACAGAGTCAATGTGGAGGCTAAATACAGGAGTACCGGTACAGAGTCAATGTGGAGGCTAAATACAGGGGTACCGGTACAGAGTCAATGTTGAGGCTAAATACAGGGGTACCGGTACAGAGTCAATGTGGAGGCTAAATACAGGGGTACCGGTACAGAGTCAATGTGCAGGCTAAATACAGGGGTACCGGTACAGAGTCAATGTGGAGGCTAAATACAGGGGTACCGGTACAGAGTCGATGTGGAGGCTAAATACAGGGGTACCAGTACAGAGTCAATGTGGAGGCTAAATACAGGGGTACCGGTACAGAGTCAATGTGCAGGCTAAATACAGGGGTACCGGTACAGAGTCAATGTGGAGGGGCACCGGTACAGAGTCAATGTGCAGGCTAAATACAGGGGTACCGGTACAGAGTCAATGTGGAGGCTAAATACAGGGGTACCGGTACAGAGTCAATGTGCAGGCTAAATACAGGGGTACCGATACAGAGTCAATGTGGAGGCTAAATACAGGGGTACCGGTATAGAGTCAATGTGGAGGCTAAATACAGGGGTACCGGTAAAGAGTCAATGTGCAGGCTAAATACAGGGGTACCGGTACAGAGTCAATGTGGAGGCTAAATACAGGGGTACCGGTACAGAGTCAATGTGGAGGCTAAATACAGGGGTACCAGTACAGAGTCAATGTGGAGGCTAAATACAGGGGTACCGGTACAGAGTCAATGTGCAGGGGCACCGGTTAGTCCAGGTAATTGAGGTAATATCTACAGTTTAAGTCAGAAGTTTACATACACCTTAGCCAAATACATTGAAAAACTTTTTTTCAAAATTCCTGACATTTAATCCCATTAAAAAGTCCCTGTTTTAGGACTTTTAGGGTCACTACTTTATTTTCAGAAGGTGAAATGTCAGAATAATAGTAGAGAGAAGGATTTATTTCAGCTTTTTATTTTTTTCATCACATTCCCAGTGCGTCAGTGTCAACGTTCTAGGTGAATGGATAAGGCGGAGTCAGGCGCAGGACACAGGTAAGAGTAAAAATCTGAGCTTTACTCAAAATAAGTAATTTTGAGTAATTTACTTCTTCATGATACCATTTTGTGAAGTGCACCAGTCCCTCTTGCAGCAAAGCACCCCCACAACATGATGCTGCCACCCCGTGCTTCATGGTTGGGATGGTGTTCTTCGGCTTGCATTTTTCCTCCAAACATAAAGATGGTCATTATGGCCAAACAGTTCTATTTTTGTTTTATCAGACCAGAGGACATTTCTCCAAAAAGTACGGTCTTTGTCCCCATGTGAAGTTGCAAACCATAGTCTGGCTTTTTTATGGCGGTTTTGGAGCAGTGACTTCTTCCTTGCTGTGCAGCCTTTCAGGTTATGTTGATATAGGACTTGTTTTACTGTAGATATACCTACTTTTGTACTTGTTTCCTCCAGCATCTTCACAAGGTCCTTTGCTGTTGTTCTGCGATTGATTTGCACTTTTCGCACCAATGTACGTACATCTCTAGGAGACAGAACGCGTCTCCTTCCTGAGCGGTATGATGGCTGCTTGGTCTCATGGTGTTTATACTTGCGTACTATTATTTGTACAGATGAACATGGTACCTTCAGGCATTTGGAAATTCCTCCCAAGGATGAACCAGACTTGTGAAGGTCTACAATTTTTTTTCTGATGTCTTTCTTTTGATTTCCCCATAACGTCAAGCAAAGAAGCACTGACTTTGAAGGTAGGCCTTGAAATACATCCACAGGTACATTTCCAATTGACTCAAATTATGTAAATGAGCCTATCAGAAGCATGTAAAGCCATCACTTTCTGAGATTTTTCAAGCGGTTTAAAGGCACAGTCAACTTAGTGTATGTAAACTTCTGACCCACTGGAATTGTGATACAGTGAATTATAAGTGAAATATTCTGTCTGTAAACAATTGTTGGAAAAATGACTTGTGTTATGCACAAAGAAGATGTCCTAACCGACTTGAGTTTTAATGACTCCAACCTGTGTGTATGTGAACGTCCGACTGCAACTGTACATGTAGGTAGAGTTAAAGTGACTATGCATAGATTATGAAAAGAGAGTAGCAGCAGTGTACTGGTTGGTTCTGGTTCTCACTTTACACAAACGTGTCAAGATAGTAGCTACAGTACAGAGAACGGTGCACTGACATGTAGTTGACAATTGGCACTTGGAAGTGACAGTGAGTGGATAGTTAGTTAGAGCATCCATCTCCAGATATTCAGGGAAGTGGGGTGAGCTCTAGGGAACACCCCATGTTTGGCTGTCAAATGGGTGTGATTAGGGAGGATTTCCCCTGGGCTTCCACTAACACACACGCAGACACGCAGACACACACACACACACACACACACACACACACACTGCACACACGCACACACACACTGCTCAGTGGGGGGAAAGAGAAGAAGTTAGAGCACACCTCACCTAGTATGTCAGCCCATCCTCCTTTCTGCTTTTATTTTGTTTTCCTTTTAGTGTTCCATATGATCTGTGACTCCAGCAGTCACCCCCCCATGGAGTGCCAGATTCTATGAAGAATGTGGAATGAGCTTGGTGTGTGTGTGTGTGTGTGTGTGTGTGTGTGTGTGTGTGTGTGTGTGTGTGTGTGTGTGTGTGTGTGTGTGTGTGTGTGTGTGTGTGTCTGTGTCTGTGTGTGTGTGTCTGTGTCTGTGTCTGTGTGGGTGTCTGTGTGTGTATGGGCGTATGTGCACAAATGCAGGTTCATCTTTGAAAGATGAATGCATTTGAGATGGAAAATATTGGTTCATGATCCTTCACCTTTCAATAGAGCCCACTCATAAACAATACATTTCTCATAATAGTTTCTAATATGATCCTGTCTAGACTCAACCTTTATCACTTTCTGTCTTTTCAGAGAATATCCCTAGACTGTATGTTTTCCTGCGTACTCAACTGTTAAATAGCCACATAAGTTTTGTAACAGAATGTAAATTCTGTTGTCATACCTCCTTAAAATTATTTTTGAAATTCTACTGTGTGTACTGAACATGGGCGACAGAGAGCTGGTTTCAAGCGTAGGGCGCAGCAGGCGTTTATTGTAAAGGACCACAGGGGGAGGCAGGTAGCTGGGTCCAGGGGCAGGCAGAAGGTCATACACATGGAGTCCAAAACGGCAACAGTACAGGCAGGGAAAAGACTAGTAACGTCGTCCGGGAGATCAGGCAACAGGTAACAGGAAGTCCAGGCAGGGAATAGACAAAAGGCGTCATTAGTGAGGCAGGCAAAAACTATCATGCACAGGAGGAATAAATCAGGGGAAAATCAGAGCTCTGAAAGACGTATGTCACAAAACAAACAATACCTCACAGTGATGGGGTGCAAAGAACTGAACTAAATAGTGTGTGATAATGACATACAGGTGTGTGAACAGGTGATTAGAATTCAGGTGATTGCGATCTGGAGAGTGAACTGTGTTCAGGGGATCTAGGTGTTTGAGAGTGTGAGTTGGAAGCAGACGTTACACTGTGACAATAATCAAAACTTGTATTATATCGCTAAATCTCCAACTGTTATAGTGTGACCTCAAATCCATGACGACTCCTTGACAACCCTTTTATACTGTATTCTGTGTATTGATTATTCTATCATTCGTCAATTTGCAAATTTACATCAATATGCCAATATAATTATTATAATTTCTTTGAACACTACAGGTCAGTTCAATACTACAGGGATTGTAATGACCTTGTGTTGGAAGGACAAGGATCAGCTTCCTGTGTCCTTATTTCATCTGTCGAATTAGACAGGTCCTTCTGGACAGTTATAGTGGATCTGCATCAGTATTCAATGAACCCATCGATTAAACCTAATCAAGTGATTGATCAGAGTAACAATCTGCCGACTCAGGTGTTCTTAAGGACAGGCGGCTGCTAGTGTGTGTGTGTGTGTGTGTGTGTGTGTGTGTGTGTGTGTGTGTATGTGTGTTTGTGTGTGTGCATGTTCGGATGGATGTGTTGAATGTAAGGATGTAAAGGCTTTATGGAGATCAACTCCCTAAAGTGAGAAGAAGTGGAGGGAGAGAGTTGTTAGTATAGTCTACATCTTACATTATCTATAGTAAGGTTATGTTCTGAATACTACAGTAGGGTCTACATCTTACATTATCTATAGTCAGGTTATGTTCTAGATACTATAGTAGAGTCTACATCTTACATTATCTATAGTCAGGTTATGTTCTAGATACTACAGTAGAGTCTACATCTTACATTATCTATAGTAAGGTTATGTTCTAGACACTGTAGATGGTATAGTCCCGTCTCTACTGCTGTGGTGGATACTCTCAGAGCAGAACATACATGATAATGTTCAGGAAGGAAAGAGAGATGGACTGAAGGGTGGGGTTGAAGGGGAGTCAGTAGGAATAAGGAAGGAAAGAGAGATGGACTGAAGGGTGGGGTTGAAGGGGAGTCAGTAGGAATAAGGAAGGAAAGAGAGATGGACTGAAGGGTGGGGTTGAAGGGGAGTCAGTAGGAATAAGGAAGGAGAGAGAGATGGACTGAAGGGTGGGGTTGAAGGGGAGTCAGTAGGAATAAGGAAGGAAAGAGAGATGGACTGAAGGGTGGGGTTGAAGGGGAGTCAGTAGGAATAAGGAAGGAAAGAGAGATGGACTGAAGGGTGGGGTTGAAGGGGAGTCAGTAGGAATAATGAAGGAAAGAGAGATGGACTGAAGGGTGGGGTTGAAGGGGAGTCAGTAGGAATAAGGAAGGAAAGAGAGATGGACTGAAGGGTAGGGTTGAAGGGGAGTCAGTAGGAATAAGGAAGGACAGAGAGATGGACTGAAGGGTGGGGTTGAAGGGGAGTCAGTAGGAATAAGGAAGGAAAGAGAGATGGACTGAAGGGTGGGGTTGAAGGGGAGTCTGTAGGAATAAGGAAGGAAAGAGAGATGGACTGAAGGGTGGGGTTGAAGGGAGTCAGTAGGAATAAGGAAGGAAAGAGAGATGGACTGAAGGGTGGGGTTGAAGGGGAGTCAGTAGGAATAAGGAAGGAAAGAGAGATGGACTGAAGGGTGGGGTTGAAGGGGAGTCAGTAGGAATAAGGAAGGAAAGAGAGATGGACTGAAGGGTGGGGTTGAAGGGGAGTCAGTAGGAATAAGGAAGGAAGGAGAAATGGACTGAAGGGTGGGGTTGAAGGGAGTCAGTAGGAATAAGGAAGGAAAGAGAGATGGACTGAAGGGTGGGGTTGAAGGGGAGTCAGTAGGAATAAGGAAGGAAAGAGAGATGGACTGAAGGGTGGGGTTGAAGGGGAGTCAGTAGGAATAAGGAAGGAAAGAGAGATGGACTGAAGGGTGGGGTTGAAGGGGAGTCAGTAGGAATAAGGAAGGAAAGAGAGATGGACTGAAGGGTGGGGTTGAAGGGAGTCAGTAGGAATAAGGAAGGAAAGAGAGATGGACTGAAGGGTGGGGTTGAAGGGGAGTCAGTAGGAATAAGGAAGGAAAGAGAGATGGACTGAAGGGTGGGGTTGAAGGGGAGTCAGTATGAATAAGGAAGGAAAGAGAGATGGACTGAAGGGTGGGGTTGAAGGGGAGTCTGTAGGAATAAGGAAGGAAAGAGAGATGGACTGAAGGGTGGGGTTGAAGGGAGTCAGTAGGAATAAGGAAGGAAAGAGAGATGGACTGAAGGGTGGGGTTGAAGGGGAGTCAGTAGGAATAAGGAAGGAAAGAGAGATGGACTGAAGGGTGGGATTTGAAGGGGAGTCAGTCAGAAGGAGAAAAGATTGAATGGATGAAATATCGACGAGAGGAGGAAGTTGGGAGGGACAGAACATCACAGGAAAGGAACGGAGAAAATAGTTGGGATGTGGGAATAGAAGGGAAGTGGGGAAGAAGAGATGAGAGGAAAAAGGAGTGTGAGGATGAGATGAAGGGAGAGTAGAGGAAGGGGTGAATATTCTCCAGTGAATGAAGCCCATAAACAGTAATGGTATGGGTGTGGTGTGAAGTCACAGATAATATTTATCAGATGATAATACAAAGAAGGACATTCAAAGAGCTTGTCTTCTTTCAAGTGTCTTTTCTCTTCCCCCCTTTTTTGTAGAGATTAGAGTAGGATGCAATCAGTGCGATAGCTTTCAGCATACGACACACGAATGTTGCTAATACTTCAATCCTTTGGATAGCAGTTTGTCAATTGGATAGATTTTGTGTACTCTGTAGACTCTTTGAACAAGCCTTTGTGGATTTTGAATGGCTTAGTTTTTGAGTGTGTGTGTGTGTGTGTTGCAGACTGATTACTGTCTACTTGGCTTTTTCTTTGGTGAACCCTCTTGTAAAGTTTATTATCGCTGGCTTAGTAAGTAGGACACAAGCAAAACCGGTGACGGAGGGAGGGAGAGGGGTGATAAAAAGTGGGAATGGAGTGATCATTTTTTCAGTGGCTCCTTCCTTCCTCTCTGTGGGGTGTGACTGGTGCTAGCGGGGGAGGTAGGGAGTGATTGAACGGTGTTGGCCTCTAGCGTAAAGTAGGCAGGAAAGAGAGGATGGAGATTGGAGGTATAGCGAGAGTGATGCGGAGGCAGCAGAAAGAGAGAAAGAAAGAGAGATTCAAGGGGGATGGGGAGCATTGGGACATGAACAGAGAGAAAGAGAGAGATTTGCGGGATAGAGGACGAGAGAGAGATTTTGGGGATAAAGGATGGATGTTGTGGCATCTAGTTCTGACTGAGTGATATGTTTACCCCTGTCAGGTAGCTAACGCTCCTCTCTGTGCCTCATCTGTCTGCACCGAGCCTGTTTCCCTGACGCTGGTGGCCATGGAGACAATGGCATGGAATGTAGGGCACAGCCCAGCCGTCTACCTTCCGCTTAACAGGATCATGATTATGCAAAAGTAACAATTCAACTTACTTTGACATAACTCATAACCTTCTTCTCCCTTTGGCTAACCAACTAACTAACTGACTGACTGACTGATTAACTAACTAGCTAACCAACTAACTTCAACAGACTAACTACATAACAGCCACAACATTACCCTACATAACTTTCTAACTTATGTTAGAAACCATCACCTGCTTATCCCCATAACTTGTGAGTGTAACAATATAGTGGAACGTAGGTTAGGTTGACCCAAAGGGCCAGTTGAGCCAGCCCTTATTTCTAGAAAACCATGCACAAAGTAATCATGTGACCAAATATTTAGGAAGAGGGCATCATTTCATGTAGTCTGTGAAGGAAAAAAACACATGGAAAATGTTAGGTCCAAAAAACACATTTTCACAAAGTATTGTGTATTGTGTTAGAGGTTTAAGACGCTTGTTTCTAAACCACAGTAGGTCATTTAAAGATTGTTTTATACATCAGTTGGAGTCTCTACAAGCTACAATATGAGATTCTAAACCAAGCATGAAAGTGCTTCCTTATAGAAATGATGATGACATTTAGTCTGTATTTTTGCAATGTGTCATGCATAGGAGCTCAAGATAGTGCATTCCCATTGTTACAGAGCAGACGTCATCATGCCCTGTGTATACAAATATAAATCCAGCAGGGGTCTGGCCCGCCTTGAGGTCCTTGAGAGCAGCCAAGGAAGTGAGAGAAGGGAAGAAGTCAAGATGAGGAGCAGCAAGGGATGAAAGTATAGACTGAATGACACTGAAGAGGTACACTGACAAAAAATAAGATGTACCTGTGTGTAAGGACGGCTATGATAGAGTAGCAAAGGCACACACGGTCTTATCTGATGACATGGAGTCTGAGCTCACTAAACCTTTCCAGTATCTCGCTGACCAGTTTCATGGGCTTAGTAGCATCAAATTCAGAGAACGTGCCTACACATTAAAATATCAAAACAACATCCCTGTCCCAGACAACTGGTCAAGTCATGGAAGGATAAGTGATATTGAACAGAGATATCTACAGTTGAAGTCGGAAGTTTACATACACCTTAGCCAAATACATTTAAACTCAGTATTTCACAATTCCTGACATTTAATCCTAGTAAAAATTCCCTGTCTTAGGTCAGTTAGGATGACCACTTTATTTTAAGAATGTGAAATGTCAGTATAATAATAGAGAGGATGATTTATTTCAGCTTGTATTTCTTTCATCACATTCCCAGTGGGTCAGAAGTTTACATACACTCAATTAGTATTTGCTAGCATTGCCTTTAAATGGTTTAACTTGGGTCAAACATTTCAGGTACAGTGCCTTGCGAAAGTATTCGGCCCCCTTGAACTTTGCGACCTTTTGACAAATTTCAGGCTTCAAACATAAAGATATAAAACTGTATTTTTTTGTGAAGAATCAACAACAAGTGGGACACAATCATGAAGTGGAACGACATTTATTGGATATTTCAAACTTTTTTAACAGATCAAAAACTGAAAAATTGGGCGTGCAAAATTATTCAGCCCCCTTAAGTTAATATATTGTAGCACCACCTTTTGCTGCGATTACAGCTGTAAGTCGCTTGGGGTATGTCTCTATCAGTTTTGCACATCGAGAGACTGAATTTTTTTCCCATTCCTCCTTGCAAAACAGCTCGAGCTCAGTGAGGTTGGATGGAGAGCATTTGTGAACAGCAGTTTTCAGTTCTTTCCACAGATTCTCGATTGGATTCAGGTCTGGACTTTGACTTGGCCATTCTAACACCTGGATATGTTTATTATTGAACCATTCCATTGTAGATTTTGCTTTATGTTTTGGATCATTGTCTTGTTGGAAGACAAATCTCCGTCCCAGTCTCAGGTCTTTTGCAGACTCCATCAGGTTTTCTTCCAGAATGGTCCTGTATTTGGCTCCATCCATCTTCCCATCAATTTTAACCATCTTCCCTGTCCCTGCTGAAGAAAAGCAGGCCCAAACCATGATGCTGCCACCACCATGTTTGACAGTGGGGATGGTGTGTTCAGCTGTGTTGCTTTTACGCCAAACATAACATTTTGCATTGTTGCCAAAAAGTTCAATTTTGGTTTCATCTGACCAGAGCACCTTCTTCCACATGTTTGGTGTGTCTCCCAGGTGGCTTGTGGCAAACTTTAAACAACACTTTTTATGGATATCTTTAAGAAATGGCTTTCTTCTTGCCACTCTTCCATAAAGGCCAGATTTGTGCAATACACGACTGATTGTTGTCCTATGGACAGAGTCTCCCACCTCAGCTGTAGATCTCTGCAGTTCATCCAGAGTGATCATGGGCCTCTTGGCTGCATCTCTGATCAGTCTTCTCCTTGTATGAGCTGAAAGTTTAGAGGGATGGCCAGGTCTTGGTAGATTTGCAGTGGTCTGATACTCCTTCCATTTCAATATTATCGCTTGCACAGTGCTCCTTGGGATGTTTAAAGCTTGGGAAATCTTTTTGTATCCAAATCCGGCTTTAAACTTACAACAGTTTCTCGGACCTGCCTGGTGTGTTCCTTGTTCTTCATGATGCTCTCTGCGCTTTTGACGCAAAGTTCAAGGGGGCCGAATACTTTCGCAAGGCACTGTATTCTTCCACAAGCTTCCAACAATAAGTTGGGTAAATTTTGGCCCATTACTCCTGACAGAGCTGGTGTAACTGAGTCAGGTTTGTAGGCCTCCTTGCTTGCACACACTTTTTCAGTTCTGCCCACAAATGTTCTATAGGATTGAGGTCAGGGCTTTGTGATGGCCACTCCAATACCTTGACTTTGTTGTCCTTAAGCCATTTTGCCACAACTTTGGAAGTATGCTTGAGGTCATTGTCCATTTGGAAGACCCCATTGCGACCATGCTTTAACTTGATGTCTTGGGATGTTGCTTCAATATATCCACATAATTGTCCTTCCTCATGACACCATCTATTTTTTAAAGTGCACTAGTCCCTACTGCAGCAAAGCACTCCCACAACATGATGCTTCCACCCCCATGCTTCACTGCTGGGATGGTGTTCTTCGGCTTGCAAGCCTCCCCCTTTTTCCTCCAAACATAACAATGGTCTTTATGGCCAAACAGTTCTATTTTTGTTTTATCAGACCATAGGACATTTCTACAAAAATTACAATCTTTGTCCCCATGTGCAGTTGCAAAACGTAGTCTGGCTTTTTTATGGCGGTTTTGGAGCAGTGGCTTCTTCCTTGCTGTGCGGCCTTTCAGGTTATGTCGATATAGGACTCGTTTTACTGTGGATATAGATACACTTGTCCCTGTTTCCTCCAGCATCTTCACAAGGTCCTTTGCTGTTGTTCTGCGATTTGCACTTTTCGCACAAAAGTACGTTCATCTCTAGGAGACAGAACGCGTCTCCTTCCTGAGCGGTATGATGGCTGCATGGTCACATGGGGTTTCTACTTGCGTACAATTGTTTGTACAGATGAACATGGTACCTGCAGGCGTTTGGAAATTGCTCCCAAGGATGAACCAGACTTGTGGAGGTGTACATTTTGTTTCTGAGCTCTTGGCTAATTTCTTTTAATTTTCCCATGATGTCAAGCAAAGAGGCACTGAGTTTGAAGGTAGGCCTTGAAATACATCCACAGGTACACCTCCAATTGACTCAAATTATGTCAATTAGCCTATCAGAAGCTTCTAAAGCCATTACATAATTTTCTGGAATTTTCCAAGCTGTTTAAAGGCACAGTCAACTTAGTGTATATAAACATCTGACCCACTGGAATTGTGATGCAGTGAATTTTAAGTGAAATATTCTGTCTGTAAACAATTGTTGGAAAAATGACTTGTGTCATGCACAAAGTAGATGTCCTAACCGACTTGCCAAAACTATAGTTTGTTAAGAAGAAATGTGTGGGTTGTTCGAAAAACGACTTACCCTGTCCCTATGCTCAACCTACCATGTCCCTATGTTCAACCTACACTGTCCCTATGCTCAACCTACCCTGTCTCTATGCTCAACTTACCCTGCCCCTATTCTCAACCTACCCTGTCTCTATGCTCAACCTACCCTGTCTCTATGCTCAACCTACCCTGCCTCTATTCTCAACCTACCCTGCCTCTATTCTCAACCTACCCTGCCTTTATGCTCAACCTACCCTGCCTCTATTCTCAACCTACCCTGCCTCTATGCTCAACCTATCCTGCCTCTATTCTCAACCTACCCTGTCCCTATTCTCAACCTACCCTGCCTCTATTCTCAACTTACCCTGTCTCTATTCTCAACCTACCCTGCCTTTATGCTCAACCTACCCTGCCTCTATTCTCAACCTACCCTGCCTCTATGCTCAACCTATCCTGCCTCTATTCTCAACCTACCCTGTCCCTATTCTCAACCTACCCTGCCTCTATTCTCAACCTACCCTGCCTCTATTCTCAACCTACCCTGCCTTTATGCTCAACCTACCCTGCCTCTATTCTCAACCTACCCTGCCTCTATGCTCAACCTATCCTGCCTCTATTCTCAACCTACCCTGTCCCTATTCTCAACCTACCCTGCCTCTATTCTCAACTTACCCTGTCTCTATTCTCAACCTACCCTGCCTCTATGCTCAACCTACCCCATACCTGGATAAGTTGTGTTGTTGTGCCATTTTCAAAACTGTTATATTTAAAAACTGTTATATTTCCAGGGATTCCCAACACCCTGAAATATATGTAGATATCTTTTTTAATAATAATATTATGTTTTGTGGTTATGCTGAATATGAAAAATGGACACAACATACCCAACTCTTCCCTACCTTTCCACTTGCTCGCATCCTCACAGTAGCAACATGTTACAGCTACAACTGTATGGTTAGAGAGCTTCAATTCTCTTAGTTCTCCTTCACGTTGGCTGATGAAACAACACTCACCACTTCAACCTTATGGCCCAGACTACCTACAGCTTTGTATTAGAGCCACTACCAAACAACATCCGTTCTCTCCTCGGGCTAAATTGCCAGAAACATTATATGAAGAAAATAAAGACGAGGGAGGTATAGAAAGACAGAGAAACAAATAGAGGAATATATAATGTGTGTTGTGTATTTGTGTGTGTGTGTTTTGCAGTTAGTATAATGGCGGTCTGTTTTAATGCAGGTCAGGGCCTCCCTGCCTGTTTTAGCAATATCTCTTCTCCCCAGAGAGAGAGAAACAATTAGGATAGAGGTAGAGCAGAGACAAGAATAGAGAAAGGGGAAGAGGGAGAGAGAAAAGGGATGGAGAGAAAAAAGGAAAGAGAGCGGTGGGGAAATAATAAGGAGAGGTAAATAAATGAGGATGAAAAGAGAAAGAAATTGAGTTAAAAAGAGTGAGATGAAGAGGAAAACAGAGATGTGATGGATGTGACATCACTTCCGTATGACAGACTGGAATATGACAGACTAGTTTCAACCGACCACTCTGACACACTGACACTGGGGATATTTGGCATTAGAAGGGGGATTTAGATTCCATCTATTAGACCTGATGTCTGTACCACTCCTTGTCATTTCACCGTGGTTCTTGTATCAGGGTAAGCACTAAATTGCTAGCTGTCCCTTCTTTTTATTGATTTTTATCTATAAAACACTCTGGCGTTATATGGGCGCTGGGATTGCAGTTTTACTGTCTGCTATCTCCTGCATTTACTGCTCTGCAGTAAAGTTCCTATGGAACTCTAAAGGGCTGTTGTCATTGAAGTTGGTCCCTAACCACAGATCTAGGATCAGATATATATGTTAGAGGGGTTGGACAAATAGTATCTTACACTGTATCAATGGTTAGGGGCTCAGATCGTATAGAAGAGACACAGGGCTTATATATTGTGCCATATTTATATTTCTAATTCGGACAATGACATTGCTAGTCCTAATATTTATATATTTATTAAGTCCATTCTTTTACTTTTTAGATTTGTGTGTATTGTTGTGTATTGTTACATATTACGGCACTGTTGGAGCTTGGAAAACAAGCATTTCGCTACACCCGCAATAACATCTGCTGAATATGTGTATGTGACCAATAACATCTGCTGAATATGTGTATGTGACCAATAACATCTGCTGAATATGTGTATGTGACCAATAACATCTGCTAAATATGTGTATGTGACCAATAACATCTGCTAAATATGTGTATGTGACCAATAACATCTGCTAAATATGTGTATGTGACCAATAACATCTGCTAAATATGTGTATGTAACCAATAACATCTGCTAAATATGTGTATGTGACCAATAACATCTGCTAAATATGTGTATGTGACCAATAACATCTGCTAAATATGTGTATGTGACCAATAACATCTGCTAAATATGTGTATGTAACCAATAACATCTGCTAAATATGTGTATGTAACCAATAACATCTGCTAAATATGTGTATGTGACCAATAACATCTGCTAAATATGTGTATGTGACCAATAACATCTGCTAAATATGTGTATGTGACCAATAACATCTGCTAAATATGTGTATGTAACCAATAACATCTGCTAAATATGTGTATGTAACCAATAACATCTGCTAAATATGTGTATGTGACCAATAACATCTGCTAAATATGTGTATGTGACCAATAACATCTGCTAAATATGTGTATGTGACCAATAACATCTGCTAAATATGTGTATGTGACCAATAACATCTGCTAAATATGTGTATGTGACCAATAACATTGCTAAATATGTGTATGTGACCAATAACATCTGCTAAATATGTGTATGTGACCAATAACATCTGCTAAATATGTGTATGTGACCAATAACATCTGCTAAATATGTGTATGTGACCAATAACATCTGCTAAATATGTGTATGTAACCAATAACATCTGCTAAATATGTGTATGTAACCAATAACATCTGCTAAATACGTGTATGTGACCAATAACATCTGCTAAATATGTGTATGTGACCAATAACATCTGCTAAATATGTGTATGTGACCAATAACATCTGCTAAATATGTGTATGTGACCAATAACATCTGCTAAATATGTGTATGTGACCAATAACATCTGCTAAATATGTGTATGTGCCAATAACATCTGCTAAATATGTGTATGTAACCAATAACATCTGCTAAATATGTGTATGTGACCAATAACATCTGCTAAATATGTGTATGTGCCAATAACATCTGCTAAATATGTGTATGTGACCAATAACATCTGCTAAATATGTGTATGTGACCAATAACATCTGCTAAATATGTGTATGTGACCAATAACATCTGCTAAATATGTGTATGTGACCAATAACATCTGCTAAATATGTGTATGTGACCAATAACATCTGATAAATATGTGTATGTAACCAATAACATCTGCTAAATATGTGTATGTAACCAATAACATCTGCTAAATATGTGTATGTGACCAATAACATCTGCTAAATATGTGTATGTAACCAATAACATCTGCTAAATATGTGTATGTGACCAATAACATCTGATAAATATGTGTATGTGACCAATAACATCTGCTGAATATGTGTATGTGACCAATAACATCTGCTAAATATGTGTATGTAACCAATAACATCTGCTAAATATGTGCATGCAAGCAATAACATTTGATTTGATTTGATATTTAAAGGTTGCCCAATATTGGACCGTGAGTTCCTGTCTCAAACAGATAGACACCTGCATATTTGCCTGATATTTGTTGTTTATATGCTGACTTTCATTAACAGCAGTAACAGTATAAGGGTTAGTCTACTGTATATACTGTAGAGCTGTTGGTGCTTTAGCCCTCCGTTTATATGTCAACCTGGCACCTTCCATCACTGCTTAAGCCATCCTGGTCACGATGTGTTTGTGTGTGGACATGTTTAACTATTCTTGTGGGGACCAGAAGTCCCTACAAGAATAGTTATAGCTGTACAAGGTGTGTGTGTGTGTGTGTGTGTGTGTGTGTGTGTGTGTGTGTGTGTGTGTGTGTGTGTGCATGTGTGTGTGTGTGTGTGTGCGTGTGTGTGTGAATGCATGTGTGTGTGTATGCGTGTGCATGTATGCGTGTGTGTGTGTGTATGCGTGTATGTCTGTTTGTGTGTGTGTGTGTGCGTGTGTGTGTGTGTGTGTGTGTGTGTGTGTGTGTGTGTATGTCTGTTTGTGTGTGTGCGTGCGTGTGTGTGTGTGTGTGTCTGTGTGTGTGTGTGTGTGTGTGTGTGTGTGTGTGTGTGTATGTGTGTGTGTGTGTGTGTGTGTGTGTGTGTGTGTATGCATGTGTGTTTTCATGCGTGCGTGTGAGTGTATGTCTGTGTTTGTAACAAGCTAAGCCCTTTGTTCCATCCCCGTGTGAGTCACAGGTTCCACTCTAACAAGCTTCCACATCACAGGGGAGAGACTGACACAAAGAAACAAGAGGAGAGGAGGAGAGGAGAGGGCGAGGAGGAGAGTGCGAGGAGGAGGAGGAGAGGGCGAGGAGGAGAGGAGAGGGGGAGGAGGAGTGGAGGAGGAGAGGAGAGGGGGAGGAGGAGAGTGGGAGTAGGAGAGGAGAGGGGGAGGAGGAGAGGAGAGGGGGAGGAGGAGAGGAGAAGGAGAGGAGAGGGGGAAGAGGAGAGGAGAGGGGGAGGAGGAGAGGAGGAGGAGAGGAGAGGGGGAGGAGGATAGGAGGAGGAGAGGAGAGGGGGAAGAGGAGAGGAGAGGGGGAATAGGAGAGGAGAGGGGGAAGAGGAGAGGAGAGAGGGAGGAGGAGAGGGGAAGGAGGAGAGGAGAGGGGGAAGAGGAGAGGAAAGGGGGAGGTGGAGAGGGGGAGGAGGAGGAGGAGAGGAGAGGGGGAAGAAGAGAGGAGAGGGGGAAGAGGAGAGGAGAGGGGGAAGAGGAGAGGAGAGGGGGAGGAGGAGAGGAGAGGGGGAAGAAGAGAGGAGAGGGGGAAGAGGAGAGGAGAGGGGGATGAGGAGAGGAGGGGGGGGGAGGAGAGAAGAAAATAGGAAACATATACCGCTACTCTGGTATCTCCAGTGGCAGGTTGAGGATTGGGTTTCTTGGTGAACTAGGTGAGCCTCAGTTGGTAGAGCATGACGCTTGCAAAGCCAGGGGTTCAGGGACCAGTAGGAGAAAATGTATGCACTCACCACTGGACGTCACTCTTGATAAGAGTGTCTACTAAATGACTAAAATGTAAACATTTCAATTCTACAATACTGTGGATTCTTAGAGAGAATAAAATGGAATGTAGTGGGACGGGATATAATAGCCTGCAATAGGATGGAATAGAGCATCATAGAATATGCTTATCCTTTCAAGTAGCAAGATAACCACACTAAACCTTATTTGTGCTTGGAACCTCCAGTCAACACATCACTAGAATGGACATTACTTGGCTATAGAGTTGAGCTGTTGACTTACTGATTCTTCATCTGTTTAATTCTCCACTTTCTCCTCCTTTCTTATCATCCTTCCTCACATGGTTCATCCCTTCATCTCACCAGGGGAAAGCAGCAGGGAGCACATCTGACTGTACTCCTGTTCTAGATCCTTCTGATACCTGTCTGCTGCTAAGCCAAACACAACACTGTGTGTGCATGAGAGGGAGAGAAAGAGAGGAGGAAGAGAAAGGAGAGATGGAGAGAGAGATAGAGAGAGGAGGAAGAGAAAGGAGAGATGAGAGAGAGAGAAAAAGGGAGAGAGAGAGATTGCTTCTTCTTTTATTTAGAGTATCATCCTTCTCTTTCTCACCATCTATTGTGGTTAGCAGTAGCAAAGCCACTTGCTACATTGTTCTGAGAGTTCAGCTGGCTTTCCAGTAAAGGAATGTCTATGCATAAGCAACTGGGTAACCACAATGGGCTGTCATTCATGTGTGTGTGTGTCTGTGTATGTGTGTGTCTGTATTTGTGTCTGTGTATGTCTCTCTCTCTCTCTCTCTCTCTCTCTCTCTGTGTGTGTCTGTATTTGTGTCTGTGTATGTCTCTCTCTCTCTCTCTCTCTCTCTGTGTGTGTGTGTGTGTGTGTGTGTGTGTGTGTGTGTGAGTGAGTACCCCATGTGGTAAATTGTCCAATGGAGTCATAGATTACACAATGGTGTGACTAGAGGTATACACACACAACTTTCGCAGCTGACTTCAAAGATGGATTTACATATATATGCACGCATGCACACGCAGATGTATTAGATACACAAACACACACACACACACACACACACACACACACACACACACACACACACACACACACACACACACACACACACACACACACACACACACACACACACACACACACAAATACAGACTGGGAGCCGTTCTCACCTGGCCGTTAGTGAGGCAGGCATAGGGACAGTGTGAAAGGTGTGATTTATAACCTCTCCATGCCTCCATCCCTTCATCGCTCCCTCTCTGTCATCTGAAAGGTGTGATTACCCATGTCTCACTGCCAACTTTATCGCAACAGAGTTACTATGGCAACAGCTTCTCCATTCACCCGCCAAGTGTGTGTGTGTGTGTATGTGTCTGTGCGTTTTCTTGTCATTCTTCTTTTAGTAATTTTACCCCACCTACAGATGCTGATGAAAATATCACACACACAGAGGTGGAAATTACAAAATATAGGAATTACAAAGACAGCAAGAGTGTGGGAGAGAAAGAGAGAGAGAAACAGAGAGAGAGCAAGAAAGAGAGAGAAGCAGAGAGAGAGAGAGAGAGAGCAAGAAAGAGAGAGAAGCAGAGAGAGAGAGAGCAATAAAGAGAGAGAGAGATTCATAAGATAGATAAAGAGAAGGAGACGATTACAATGGAGGGATGGCTGCAGATAACTGGATCTGTGATCTAATGCTCTGCTCAAGGATCAATTAGCACTGTTGTGGTCTTAAATTGATTGAACACCACTTTGAGAGATGTTGATCTGGACTTTGATGAGACACCCTTGACTGTGACTCTCCTTTTGACTTGTCTTGGTCACATTCATGTGGGCCGTGGAAAAATGTTTTGAATTGGAAACGCAAAATGAGAGTTACCTATTGGACAATTTCAGTTTGATCCTCCTAATTTCACTCAATTTCAAAACGTTATCCACTGTCCCATTAGTCTGGCTGACACCTAACTTGAAGTCCTCCTGACTTCAGAGTCTGGAAAGACTATTTTGATGTTGTCGGCACGATGCATCGATACCACGTGAGTCGACTCAGCCAGGATACTGTTCTATATCTACTGAAAACAGCCCTGGTTTTACTTTTATGCAATCTGCCATTTTCACTGAAACCTATTGAATTGGCATTAGGTTTTCAAAGCGGAATGCGCCTGGATTAGAATAGTGATCCACAATGATGAGTTCTTATGTTGGACTAGGTACTGTATTTCTCAGACTTTTATCTAAAGCTGCAAAATAAAATAGTATTGCCCTGGGTACATAATATGTTGTGTATGAGTGTGTTTTTGTATCTGTGGTGGATAGGCCTGTTGATGACCTCTTGTTTTCTGTCTGATGGTGTTATTGTGCTGCATTGATTGTCCTCAGATTGCTGCTGCAGGCGAGGAGTGATCCACGAAATGGGGCCTTCCAGGATCAGCTACTCTCTGTGTGTCTTCAACAGAGATAGGAGGGAGAGAGAAGAGAGGGAGGGGTGTGATATTGAGTAAAATGGCAGCTGATTTAGGGCTAAGGTGAAATGGAAAGGGAACTAAGGTGACTGGGCGATTTAGAGGAAACCAGGGATTGTGTTTGTATTCACCCTACCCTCCCTCCAAATCTGACACACACACACACACACACACACACACACACACACACACACACACACACACACACACACACACACACACACACACACAAACACACACACGCACACGCACACACACACACACATACACAATCACTTGCACACACACACACACACACACACACACACACACACACACACACACACACTCCAATTACACATCTCTAATAAGAAGAGCAAATGTCCATGTTGTAGAGAGCCCTTTTTTAGATGTGCTTTCATGTCAGTCCTGTGTGCTTACTGTAAACATTGTTCATTAGAACCTTTCATGTCAGTCCTGTGTGCTTACTGTAAACACTGTTCAATAGAACCTTTTATGTCAGTCCTATGTGCTTACTGTAAACATTGTTCATTAGAACCGTTTATGTCAGTCCTGTGTGCTTACTGTAAACATTGTTCATTAGAACCTTTTATGTCAGTCCTGTGTGCTTACTGTAAACATTGTTCATTAGAACCTTTCATGTCGGTCCTGTGTGCTTACTGTAAACATTGTTCATTAGAACCTTTCATGTCAGTCCTGTGTGCTTACTGTAAACACTGTTCATTAGAACCTTTTATGTCAGTCCTATGTGCTTACTGTAAACATTGTTCATTAGAACCGTTTATGTCAGTCCTGTGTGCTTACTGTAAACATTGTTCATTAGAACCTTTTATGTCAGTCCTGTGTGCTTACTGTAAACATTGTTCATTAGAACCTTTCATGTCGGTCCTGTGTGCTTACTGTAAACATTGTTCATTAGAACCTTTCATGTCAGTCCTGTGTGCTTACTGTAAACACTGTTCATTAGAACCTTTTATGTCAGTCCTGTGTGCTTACTGTAAACACAGTTCATTAGAACCTTTTATGTCAGTCCTGTGTGCTTACTGTAAACACTGTTCATTAGAACCTTTTATGTCAGTCCTGTGTGCTTACTGTAAACGCTGTTCATTAGAACAGTTTATGTAAGTCCTGTGTGCTTACTGTAAACACTGTTCATTAGAACCTTTTATGTCAGTCCTGTGTGCTTACTGTAAACACAGTTCATTAGAACCTTTTATGTCAGTCCTGTGTGCTTACTGTAAACACTGTTCATTAGAGCCTTTTATGTCAGTCCTGTATGCTTACTGTAAACACTGTTCATTAGAACCGTTTATGTTAGTCCTATGTGCTTACTGTAAACACTGTTCATTAGAACCTTTTATGCCAGTCCTGTGTGCTTATTGTAAACAATGTTCATTAGCCCATTAATGTGATTCAAGTACACTGCTCTACACCTAGATAACTCCCTCTGGCCGTGTGTGTGTGTGTGTGTATGTGTGTGTGTTTGTGTGTATGTGTGTGTGTGTGTGTGTGTGTGTGTGTGTGTGTGTGTGTGTGTGTGTGTGTTTGTGTGTGTGCGTGTGTGTGTGTGTGTGTGTGTGTGCGTGTGCGTGCGCGTGCGTGCATGCGTGTGTGTGTGTGTGTGTGTGCGTGTGTGTGTCTGTGAAAGTTTATAAAGCCAGCTTTCTGAAATGTGCACAACCTTGAGTTTATCTAGACCAAAATGTGCACAACCTTGAGTTTATCTCGACCAGGTTTACCTCATTTAGCTCAGCCTGTAAGACCTGATTCAGTTTTACTCTTCATTTCGGACCGGCAGTGAAGGACAGATAATGTGTGTGCAACGGTGTGTCCCAACCAATCCTTTCCAAATGTAGCATATACTGTATGTGTGTACTGCACACTGAGTGTACAAAACATTAAGAACCTGCTCTTTCCTAGTGACTGACCAGGTGAATCCCAGCTGAAAGTTCTGATCATTTATTGATGTTATGATCATTTATTGACATTAAATCCGCTTTAATCTGTGATGACCAAATGACCAAATCTCCCTCTATTGGCCTCATGGGTGGAATGTTATTAATCTTTTGAATCACTTCATAATATTGTTGTTGTTGTTGTTCATTTACGCAGACAATCTGATGTTTCTACATCAAAGGATATTGTTATCTTTCAGTCTTCTGTGATGTATATAACGTGTAATATTGGGATGCAACCTCAAAATGTAATACATTTCAACTCTTTTTGACATAGTACAGGTGTCTTCTTTTTTTGAAGCCTATAACCATGTGTGTGAGGACTATTCTTTAGTTTCAAAGTAGATTTATTTAAGAATACCAAGGAACACTCTGAATTAGCCCACTGCAGTAAAAGGCTATTGAGGAAGGATTTTTAAGCCTTGAGACAATTAAGTCATGGATTGTGTGTGTGTCATTCAGAGGGTGAATGGGCAAGACAACAGATGTAAGTGCCTTTGAACAAGGTATGGTAGTAGGTGCCAGGCACACCGATTTGTGTCAAGATCTGCAACGCTGCGGGGTTTTTCAAGCTCTCCTGTGTGTAAGGACACCACCCAACTCAATAT
The DNA here is from genome assembly GCF_045791955.1 of Oncorhynchus clarkii lewisi. Taxonomy (NCBI): domain Eukaryota; kingdom Metazoa; phylum Chordata; class Actinopteri; order Salmoniformes; family Salmonidae; genus Oncorhynchus; species Oncorhynchus clarkii. The sequence continues at coordinate 54,516,583 of NC_092164.1, forward strand.
TAGTAAGGTGTTCCTAATGTTTTGTACAGTCAGTGTATGAGATATGTGTATTCATGTGCGTGTGTAAAATCAGTGTCTGTGTGTGTGTATTTGCTCACGTGTGTCTGTACGCGTGTGTGTGTAGGGGTGTATGTACGCATTTACAAGTGTGTGTGAGTGTGTGAGTGTGAGAGAGAGAGAGAGAGAGAGAGAGAGAGAGAGAGAGAGAGAGGTATTGAGTGAAAGACAAGGCGGTGGAGCGTAGAGTAGCCCTTGTGTGTCCAGTGTGTTATCAAACAGTGCATTATGGCTGACAGTCTATCCGTCTCCTCTCTTGCAGATGGACTCTACAGAGTAAATGGACAGGGTGAGGCAGCTATAAGCTCAGATTTTATGCCTGGAGAAATAGCTGTCTGAGTACCAATAAACACACACACACACCCGTATACACACACGCACTTTGATGTTACACACACACATAAATACACACATCTTATACTGTACACGCTCGCAGAAGCCATAATTGGAGAGGACTCAGCCGTCTGTCACGACAACCAGAAAGGGGGGGGGGGGGGGGGGGGGGTTTCACATGCGTATATTGCCAGTGTCCTGGTGCTCTTGGCATTGTGAGGGGTGGTTAGAGGGATAGGCTAACATAAGCAGACTTTGTTTATTCTAATGCTTAGACACTTCGGCACTATATCTGCTGGAAGCTTTGAAATAAGTAAGGGGGTGAGGGGGAGCACCAACATGACAATCTGGAGGTTGATGTATTTCCTTTATGTTTCAAATACTGTGAAGGAATGTCTTGAGTGGAAGAAGAAATGTACTGTATGTATACTCACAAAATCAGCAGGGTGTGTGAGAGAGAGAGAGAGAGAGAGAAGAGGGATAGTGAGAGAGGAAGAGAAAGAAAGAAGAGGGAGAGCGAGAGAGAGAGTTGATGTTGTCCATTGAGACCTACAGTATACTGCAGAACACTAAATACAATAGAAGGTGTTGTAAAGGTCAGTATGGATATTGATCAGACCTGTATTGTGCCTGTGTAGATGTCTCTGAGTTATTCACTCGTAATACTGTTGGTTATGAAGGAGGAAGATGTCATTGTTACCTACTATAGCACTTGTAGAGAAAGATATGTAGAAATATGGTGAAAGAGGGGTATGGCCGGGGAGAAAGAGAGGGAAAGAGAGAGGGATGAAGGGTTAGACAGCTAGACAGAAAGGAAAAACACACAGATGAAGGGAAGATAAAGGAAGTGTCGACATCACTCAGTGTGTGTGTGTGTGTGTGTGTGTGTGTGTGTGTGTGTGTGTGTGTCTGTGTGTGTGTGTGTGTGTGTCTGTGTGTGTGTGTGTGTGTGTGTGTGTGTGTGTGTGTGTGTGTGTGTGTGTGTGTCCTCTGTCCTGCTCCACTGACCCTCTGTCTGAAAGAAAGATGAAAGGGGAGAATGAACACAAACACACACTGCAGTACCACCATACCTGCATATCTCTCAGCTCAACAGTACTTACTAACAAGACTGTGAATAGGAGGCACGCAACATTGCAGGAGGTTTGATTGATTAATGTATTTATTGGGAGAAAATATGCACTAATTACAACCCAGGGGATAATGTGTTCAAGAGAGAGAGAAGGAGAGAGAGAGGGAGAGAGGGATTTTCTTGCATTGTTGAAGGTGTAAATTAGGCATTGGGAAGGCTGAACAGTATATTTGACCTTTCAGCTACATATACAATTTTATTCAAGTGTGAAACCTACGAAAATATATAAGAAATCTATCCAAAAAAGGTGACCCACAAAAACTTAGCTCATACTTTCACTATGGTGAAACTGTCACGCCCTGGCCACAGAGAGGCTTTTATTCTCAATTTTGGTTAGGCCAGGGTGTGACTAGGGTGGGCATTCTATGTTCATTTTCTAAGTTTTGGATTTCTTTGTGGTTTGGCCGGGTGTGGTTCTCAATCAGAGGCAGCTGTCTAGGGAACACGACTGGCGAGGAAGCCCGAGAGGCAACCCTCCCCCCAAAAGATATGGGGGGGGCACACGGGGAGTGTGGCAGAGTCAGGTTGGAGAACTGAGCCCACTCCCAGTGCTTACCGGGGTGAGCATGTGACCGAGCAGGCCCCGTGCTCTGGGGTGATGCGCACTGTGTCTCGGCCGAGCATGTGCCGGTGTGCTCGGTGCCAGCGCCCCGCATTTGCCGGGTGGAAGCTGGCATCCAGCCAGAATGGGTGGGGCCAGCTATACGGTCGAGACCGCCAGTGCGCCTCCACGGCCCTGTGTATCCGGTGCCTCGGGCCAAGGAAGAGGCCGCCTGCATGTCTACCCAGCCTGGTGAGTCCTGTGCCTGTTCCCAGAACCAGGTCTCCTGTGTGTCCCGCCTGTCCGGCGCTGCCAGAGTCTCCCGCCTGTCCGGCGCTGCCAGAGTCGCCCCCCTGTCCGGCGCTGCCAGAGTCGCCCGCCTCTCCGGGGCGAGGGTCCTCGCTCTAGAGGCGCCACCTAAGTGGGCCAAGCCTAAGGGGGAGCGGGGTCCACGTCCCGCACCAGACCCGCTGCCGTAAAGAAGGCCCACCTGGACCCTCCACGTTAGAGTCAGGTTTTACGGCCGGAGTCCGCACCTTTGGGGGGGGGGGGGGGGGGGTACTGCCCCTTCCCTGGCAATAGAGAGGCTTTTATTCTCTATTTTGGTTAGGCCAGGGTGTGACTAGGGTGGGCATTCTATGTCCATTTTCTATGGTTTGGATTTCTTTGTGGTTTGGCCGGGTGTGGTTCTCAATCAGAGGCAGCTGTCTATCGTTGTCTCTTCTGGAGAGCCATACTTAGGTAGCGTTTTCCCACTGGGTTGTTGTGGGTAGTTGCTTTCTGTTTTTGTGTCTGGACCAGACAGAACTGTTTCGGTTGTTCTCTTTATTGTTTTGCTATTCAGTGTTCAGTTCAACTAATAAAAGATGAACCCGTACCACGCTGTACCTTGGTCCTCACCGTCTTCCACCAACAGCCGTTACAGAAACACTAAAACATTACAGAAATACACTAAGTAACAAATAAGGAACATCATCTCAGAAAACAGCTCAATGTGATTAAAGAACCCATACAATCAAGTTGCTTCTGGTAAATTGCTACACACTAAACAAACAAGAACACAAAGAGCTTTCTATCCAAAATGAAGATGTATGGATAAACTATAAGACGAGACCCAGATGCAGACACGGGAGGCAGATGGTTTGAGTCTTGATATTCATTAAACAATCCAAAAGGGGTAGGCAAGAGAATGGTCGTGGACAGGCAAAAGGTCAAAACCAGTTCAAAGTCCAGGAGGTACAGAGTGGCAGACAAGCTCGAGGTCAGGGCAGGCAGAATGGTCAGGTAGGCGGATACGGAGTCCAGAAAACAGGCAAGGGTCAAAAACCACGAGGTCTAGCGAAAGAGAATAGAACCGGAAAAACGCTGGTTGACTTGAAAGGCATACAAGACGAACTGGCACAGAGAATATATATACACCAGGGAAATAAGGGACACCTGGAGGGGGTGGAGACAATCACAAGACAGGCGAAACAGATCAAGGTGTGACACAAACCACTTTTCCAACTATTTCGGCCACATAACAAAGAACCAAGAACAAAAACATATACATGATAATTTACTAAATTTAGAATTAGCTATCAAAGACTACCAGAACCCACTGGATTCTCCAATTACCTTGAATGAGCTACAGGACAAAATACAAACTCTCCAACCGTAAAAGGCTTGTTGTGTTGATGGTATACTAAACAAAATGATAAAATATACATACCACAAACTCAAATGGGCTAATCTTAAACTATTCAACATTATCCTCAGCTCTGGTATATCTTCCCCAATATTTGGAAGTAAGGTCTGGTCACCCCAATCCACATACAGTAAGTGAAGACAAATTTGAGCATAGTAATTAGTGGAATCTGGGTCAACCACAATCTCAGAAAAATCCTCTGCAATATCATCAACAGCAGACTCCAACATTTCCTCAGTGAAAACAATGTCCCGAGCAAATGTCAAGTTGGCTTCTTACCAAAATACATGTATACACCCTGCACACCCTTATTGACAAAAACAAACCAGAACAAAAGCAGTCTGCTCATGCTTTGTTGAAAAAAAGCTTTTGACTCAATTTGACATGAGGGTCTGCTATACAAATTGGTGGAGCACGCTGTTGGGGAAAAAACATATGACATAAAATCAATGTACACAAACAACAAGTGTGCAGTTTAAATTGGCAATAAACACACATTTATTTCCTTCAGACCCCTTGACTCCGCATTTTGTTACATTTATTTCAGCAAACTTGACATGTGTAAATATTTGTATGAAGATAATAACTGAGACATAAACTGAACAAGTTCCACAGACGTGTGACGAACAGAAATGGAATAATGTGTCCCTGAACAAAGGGGGGGTCAAAATCAAAGTAACAGTCAGTATCTGGTGTGGCCACCTGCTGCATTAAGTACTGCAGTGCATCTCCTCCTCATGGACTGCACCAGATTTGCCGGTTCTTGCTGTGAGATGTTACCCCACTTGGGAAATGGGGGAAATGGCCCTAGCCCTCACCCTCCGATCCAATAGGTCCCAGACATGCTCAATGGGATTGAGATCCAGGCTCTTCGCTGGCCATGGCAGAACACTGACATTTCTGTCTTGCTGGAAATCACACCACGAATGAGCAGGATGGCTGGTGGAATTGTCATGATGGAGAGTCAAGTCAGGATGAGCCTGCAGGAAGGGTACCACATGGGGGAGGAGGATGTATTCCCTGTAATGCACAGCATTGAGATTGCCTGCAATGACAGCATCCAATGATGCTGTGACACACCTCCCCAGACCATGACAGACCCTCCACCTCCAAATCGATCCCGCTCTAGAGTACAGGCCTCGGTGTAACGCTCATTCCTTCGACAATAAACGCGAATCTGACCATCACCCCTGGTGAGACAAACCCACAACTCGTCAGTGAAGAGCACTTTTGGCCAGTCCTGTCTGGTCCAGCAATGGTGGGTTTGTGCCCATGGGCAACGTCGTTGCCGGTGATGTCTGGTGAGGACCTGCCTTACAACAGGCCTACAAGCCCCCAGTCTGAGTACTGATGGAGGGATTGTGCGTTCCTGGTGTAACTCTGGAAGTTGTTGTTGCCATCCTGTACCAGTCCCGCAGTTGTGATGTTCGAATGTACCGATCCTGTGAAGGTGTTGTTACACATGGACTGCCACTGCAAGGACGATCAGCTGTCCGTCCTGTCTCCCTGTAGCGCTGTCTTAGGCGTCCCACAGTACGGACATTGCAATCTATTGCCCTGGCATCATCTGAAGTACTCATGCCTCCTTGCAGCATGCCTAAGGCACGTTCACACGGATGAGCAGGGATCCTGGGCATCTTTCTTTTGGTGTTTTTCAGAGTCAGTAGAAAGGCCTCATAACTGTGACCTCCTACTCCTCCTTTGTTCCTCTGGTGATGTAGCCCCCAGTTCCACTCCTATTTCCCAGGTGCTATCATTTGTTGACTTCTGTAACCGTAAAAGCCTTGGATTCATGCATGTTAACATCAGAAACCTCCTCCCTAAGTTAGTTTTTTGCACTGCTTTAGCACACTCCGCCAACCCTGATGCCCTAGCCATTTCTGATTCCTGGTTTAGGAAGGCCACCAAATAATCTGAAATTTCCATCTCCAACTACAACATTTTCTGCCAAGATAGAACTGCCAAAGGGTGTGGAGTTGCAATCTACTGCAGAGATAGCAGGCAGAGCTCTGTCATGCTATCCAGGTCTGTGCCCAAACAGTTCAAGTCTCTCAATGTTGCTGCTTGTTATAAACCCCCCTCAGCCATATGTGAATTAATTGCCCCCCATTTATTTTCAGAGTTTGTACTGTTAGGTGACCTAAACTGTGATATGCTTAACACCCCGGTTATCCTACAATCTAAGCTAGATGCACTCAATCTCAAATTATCAAGGAACCTACCAGGTACAACCCTAAATCCGTAAACACGGGCACCCTCATAGATATCATCCTGACCAACCTGCCCTCTAAATACACCTCTGCTGTCTTCAACCAAGATCTCAGCGATCACGACCACCCCTCATCACTGTCAAACGCTCCCTAAAACACTTCAGCGAGCAGGCCTTTCTAATCGACCTGGCCCAGGTATCCTGGAAGGATATTGACCTCATTCCATCAGTAGAGGATGTCTGGTTATTCTTTAAAAGTGCTTTCCTTACTATCTTAAATAATCTTCAAAAAATGTAGAACTAAGAACAGATATAGCCCTTGGTTCACTCCAGACTTGACTAACCTTAACCAGCACAAAAACATCCTGTGGCGTACTGCATTAGCATCGAATAGCCCCCGCGATATACAACTTTTCAGGGATGGTTAGGAACCAATATGCCCAGGCAGTTAGGAAAGCGAAGGCTAGCTTTTTCAAACAGAAATTTGCATCCTGTAGCACAAACTCCAAAAAGTTCTGTGACACTGTAAAGTCCATGGAGAATAAGAGCACCTCCTCTCACGAGGACAGATGCAGAGCCTCGGTCTGATGCCATTAAAAGGTAATTTACCACCTTCACAAGTGCAGTCTCAGTGCTATGATGGCGTCTAAAACCAGACTGAAGCATTTCGTATACATTGTTTGTCTTCAGGAAGGCAGTGAGTTGCTGCGCAACAGCCTTTTCTAAAAATGTTGAGAGGAATGGAAGATTCGATATAGGCCGATAGTTTTTTATATTTTCTGGGTCAAGGTTTGGCTTTTTCAAGAGAGGCTTTATTACTGCCACTTTTAGTGAGTGTTGTGAATGTTATGTCGACATTTGGAAAGTTTACCAACAAATTGCCTGTTTCCATCCGGCCTGTCGTAAAAAAATGTATCCGACGTACTTAACGCGCATTAAAGAGGTTGGATGGAAACCCAAAACATTAAAATAATAGTGAAAATTATTAAGTCAGTTAAAGAACCCATTGCCATCTATGGTTGTGAGGTCTGGGGTCCACTCACCAACCAAGAATTCATTACATGGGACAAACACAAGATTGAAACTCTGCATTCAGAATCCTGCAAAAATATACTCTGTGTACAATGCAAACATTGCATGCAGAGCAGAATTAGGACTATACCTGCTAGTTATTAAGAAAATAAAAGAGCTGTTAAATTCTATAACCACTTAAAAGGAAGCAATGCCCATACATTCCCCCACAAAGCTCTCACCTACAGAGTGATGAACCTAGAGAAGAGTCCCCTCAGCCAGGTTCTGGGGCTCTTTTCACAAACACATACAGACCCGAGGACAGCAACACAATTACATCCAACCAAATTATGAGAAAGCAGAAAGATAACTAGTTGATTAATGTATCTGTCACTAAACAGAGAGTACACAGCGGCAGAATACCTGTGACTGACCCAAGATCAAGAAAATCCATGACTATGTACAGACTCAGCAAGCATAGCCATGGTATTGAGAATGTTTTCCATAGGGAGACCTGGTTCTCAAGAGAAGACAGGATATGTGCCCACTGTCCACAAGATGAGGTGGAAACTGATCTGCACTTCTTAACATCCTACAAAATGTATGACCACATTAGAGACTCGTGTTTCCCACAGATTACACAGACCCATGAAGAATTTGAAAACAAATCAAACATTGATAAACTTCCATATCTATTAGCTGAAATAGTGCAATGTGCCACCACAGCAGCAAGATGTTTGACCTGTTGCCACAAGAAAGAGCAACCAGTGGAGAACAAACTACATTGTAAATACAATCTGTTTATTTATCTTCCCCCTCTATTTGTACTACAATTACTATTTGCACATTGGTAAAACACTGTACATAGCTGATAATATAGCATTTGAAATGTCTCTTTCTTTAACCTTTTGGAGTGCAATGTTTACTGTTAACGTCTCATAGTTTTTGTTGATTATGTTTCAAATAGAATCGTACTTTTGTTTATTAAACATACAGTGACATACTCAGTGCATTTTCCCCATGCCATTAAAGCCCTAGGAATTGAATTGTGAGTGAGAGAGAGAGAGAGAGAGAGAGAGAGAGAGAGAGAGAGAGAGAGAGAGAGCGAGAGAGAGAGACAGAGAGAGAGAGAGAGAAAGAGAGAGTATATAAAAATAACGTTGGTTTTCCTGACACTGTTATTGTGTTTTCCGTGACAGCCGAAATTAGCGGGTTGGTGGCGACTGGCGTTTGAATTATCATAACCCTATTAGCACAATCCCCAGGGAGACGTGTGATTGTGTGTGTGTTTTTCCTGAGATTTACCCCTTTGTCCTGCTCCACTGACCCTCTGTCTGAAAGAAAGATGAAAGGGGAGAATGAACACAAACACACACTGCAGCACCACCATACCTGCATATCTCTCAGCTCAACAGTACTTACTAACAAGACTGTGAATAGGAGGCACGCAACATTGTAGGAGGTTTGATTGATTAATGTATTTATTGGGAGAAAATATGCACTAATTACAACCCAGGGGATAACACGTTAAAGAGATTCCACTTGTTTCCAACGTGGTCCCCGATGAGCGACAGGGAGGAAGAGAGAGAGAAGAAAGAGCAACATTTTCCTGACACTGTTTTTGTCTTTTCCATGACAGCCTAAATTAGAGGGTTGGTGGCGACAGGCGTTTGAGCTATCATAACCGTATTAACACAGTCCCCAGGGGACGCGCGTGTGTGTGTGTACGTGTGAGTGAGTGAGTGAGTGAGTGAGTGAGTGAGTGAGTGAGTGTGCAGCCCAGGGCAGCCCAGGGCAAATCCTCCCTAATCACACCCATTTGACAGCCAAACATGGGGTGTTCCCTAGAGCTCACCCCACTTCCCTGAATATCTGGAGATGGATGCTCTAACTAACTATCCACTCACTGTCACTTCCAAGTGGTAATTGTCAACTACATGTCAGTGCACCGTTCTCTGTACTGTAGCTACTATCTTGACACGTTTGTGTAAAGTGAGAACCAGAACCAATATACAATATAATACTTTTCCCCTGTTTATATGATCTGTTGTTGATTCCAAGCACAGTTTGATTTGTCGACCCAATAATAATGTTAGTTAAGCACCTTTAATGTGAATAATGTTGTCCTACTGTTATAGATAGAGGATTGATCAGCCAAGTTAGTTAGTGTGGTTCAGGTGCAAAAATAGTTGGTATATGAGAACTCAATCCAGAGGTAATTTAAAAATGTACAGATTATAAGAAATTATGAAAAATAGTATCCAAAAATACGTAGATAAAATAAACCAGAATGGTCAATATCAATATTACTTGACTCAAGGATAAAAGGCAAAAGGCCCTATATTTGACACTGACAATATATTAAAGTCACACACCTGAAGATAACTGGCAGAGCTCTTTACAGCAGGAAAATAATTCTGCATCAACAAGAGATGTGAATGATGGTGTGGATTGTTATTAAAGGACATTTTTGTAGGGGT
>NC_092164.1:54533532-54553532 GCF_045791955.1 Oncorhynchus clarkii lewisi
GGGACAGTTGCTCTACATGCATCCTTTCAGTCACACACAGCTACATTAGATCACAAATGGTCACACACACACACACACACACACACACACACACACACACACACACACACACACACACACACACACACACAGATATACACCTTCACACACATAGTGAAGTATTTGAATCGTTGTTGAATAATGTAGTCCCCCGGCTTTCACTGTAAACAAATCATCATGTTATTCATGTCATTCTCCATGTGCGTCCCCTGATTTAATTGACAAACACACACACACACACACGGAAAGAGAGAGACACACACACAGAAAGAGAGAGAGAGAGAGACACACACACACACACCCAGAAGGAAAAAAACACACAAGCACACAGAAAGAGAGAGAGACACACACACACAGAGAAAGAGAGAGAGACACACACACACACACAGAAAGAGAGAGACACACACAGAAAGAGAGAGACACACACACATAGAAAGAGAGAGACACAAACACATAGAAAGAGAGAGAGACACACACAGAAAGAGAGAGACACACACACACACAGAAAGAGACACACACACACATGCACACATGCACATCCAATAATGCATTACTTGAAATAGAGCTGATTACACCATATCAAAATGCAACCCAATACTTTTTTCTACCAAAATATACACTATATATACAAAAGTATGTGGACACTCCTTCAAATGAGTAGATTCAGCTATTTCAGCCACACCCGTTGCTGATTTGATTTGACAGGTGTATAAAATCGAGCACACAGTCATGCAATCTCCATAGACAAACATTGGCAGTGGAATGGCCGTACTGAAGAGCTCAGTGACTTCAACGTAGCACAAACAAGTCAGTTCCTCAAATTTCTGCCCTTCTTGAGCTGACCCGGTCAACTGTAAGTGCTGTTATTGTAGGGTGGAAACATCTAGGAGCGGCTCAGACGTGAAGTGGTAGGCCACACAAGCTCACAGAATGGGACCACCAAGTGCTGATGCATGTAGAGCGTAAAAATCATATGTCCTCAGTTACAAAACTCACTACCGAGTTCCAAACTGCCTCTGGAAACAATGTCAGCACAATAACTGTTCGTCCTAAGCCGAAGATCACCATGCGTAATGGCAAGCGTTGGCTGGAGTGGTGTAAAGCTCTCAGTCATTGGACTCTGGAGCAGTGGAAACACGTTCTCTGGAGTGATGAATCATGCTTCACCATCTGGCAGTCCGACGGACTAATCTAGGTTTGGCAGGTGCCAGGAGACCACTACCTGCCCGAATGTGATCAATGTTCCAGGCTAATGGGGTAGATCGGGCTAGGCCCCTTAGTTCCAGCGAAGGGAAATCTTAATGCTTCAGCATACTATGACATTCCAGACCATTCTGTGTTTCCAACTTTGTGGCAACAGATTGGGGAAGGCCCTTTCTTGTTTCAGCATGACAATGCCCCTGTGCACAAAGCAACTTCCATACAGAAATGGTTTGTCAAGATTGGAGTTGAAGAACTTGACTGGCCTGCACAGAGCCTTGATCTCAACCCCATCAAACAGCTTTGGGATGAATTGGAACTTCTACTGCGAGCCAGGCCTCACCGATGTTCTTCTGGCTGAATGGAAGCAAGTCCCTGGAGCATTGTTCCAACAACAATGGGAAAGCCTTCCCAGAAGAGTGGAGGCTGTTATAGCAGCAAAGGGGGGACCAACTCCATATTACAGTGTAATGGCCATGATTTTGGAATGAGATGTTCAACGATCAGGTGTCTACATAATTTTTTCATGTAGTGTATATAATTTTATAAAGGAGTAGAGGGAACGACCGTGTACAGTATTGACAGTGTGGTCAGTATACTAGTCTTTGAGCTAGGGACGTGATCGTTCGAGAGAAAGGGAACTTATGTTTGCCTGTGTTTATTTGTGTGTGTGTGTGTTTCTTTGTGTGTGTGTGTGTGTGTGTGTGTGTGTGTGTGTGTGTGTGTATGTGTGTCTGCGCGTGGTTGTATGCATGTGTGTGGGACTGTGTGAAGTGCCGCCTGGTGTCTCAAGTTGTCCAAGTTGCCAGTGATCATTGTCATGGCGGTGGCTTAGCGAAGGTCTGTGTGTCTGTCTGCATGTGTGTGTTGTTCTTTTGTAAACATATTTCTCCGTATTCCCTGGGCGCTCTGCATTGTTTGTTTAATTTCTCTGATATGACCTTTGGCCTTGCTCTTTCTCGTAGCCTTGGTTGAGTGCTCTCTGGGCTCATTTGCAAATGCGTAAAAAGGCTCTGGTATATTGTGCCAGACAAACACACCAGGCTATAGGTGTGTGTGTCACAGGAGGTTGGTGGCACCTTAATTGGGGAGGATGGGCTCGTGGTAATGGCTGAAGTGGAATAAGTGGAAAGGTATCAACAACATCAAACATATGGTTTCCATGTGTTTGATGCCATTCCATTTGCTCCGTTCCAGACATTATTATGAGCCGTCCTCCCCTGAGAAGCCTCCACTGGTGTGTGTGTTCACTCCTGATGCTTTTTACTGTGTGTCTCAAACTCCTGCTCCCTTCCTGCACTACTGTTTCCACATAGTGTCTGTGGGTATGTGGTAGTAAGTAACACTCTACATGGGGATTGTCACTGGATACTGTGTCACTTATTCACTCATTCCTTGTCTTGCAAGATGATCAATGTTCCAGGCTAATGGGATATATTCTCCCTCTGACCAGTAGGTGGTGCTACACCCCAGTGTTTTAACCATCACTATACCCCAGTGTTTTAACCCTCACCATACCCCAGTGTTTTAACCCTCACTACACCCCAGTGTTTTAACCCTCACTATACCCCAGTGTTTTAACCCTCACTACACACCAGTGTTTTAACCCTCACTACACCCCAGTAATTTAAAGCTAGCTCCACCCCAGTGTTTTAAACCTCACTACATCCCAGTGTTTTAAACCTCACTACATCCCAGTGTTTTAAACCTCACTACATCCCAGTGTTTTAACCCTCACTACACCCCAGTGTTTTAAACCTCACTACATCCCAGTGTTTTAAACCTCACTATACCCCAGTGTTTTAATCCTCACTACACCCCAGTGTTTTAACCCTCACTGCATCCCAGTGTTTTAAACCTCACTACATCCCAGTGTTTTAAACCTCACTACATCCCAGTGTTTTAAACCTCACTACACCCCAGTGTTTTAAACCTCACTACACCCCAGTGTTTTAAACCTCACTACACCCCAGTGTTTTAAACCTCACTACATCCCAGTGTTTTAAACCTCACTACACCCCAGTGTTTTAAACCTCACTACATCCCAGTGTTTTAAACCTCACTACACCCCAGTGTTTTAAACCTCACTACACCCCAGTGTTTTAAACCTCACTACACCCCAGTGTTTTAAACCTCACTACACCCGAGTGTTTTAAACCTCACTACACCCCAGTGTTTTAAACCTCACTACACCCCAGTGTTTTAAACCTCACTACACCCCAGTGTTTTAAACCTCACTACATCCCAGTGTTTTAAACCTCACTTCACCCAGTGTTTTAAACCTCACTACACCCCAGTGTTTTAAACCTCACTACACCCAGTGTTTTAAACCTCACTACACCCCAGTGTTTTAAACCTCACTACATCCCAGTGTTTTAAACCTCACTACACCCCAGTGTTTTAAACCTGACTACACCCCAGTGTTTTAAACCTCACTACACCACAGTGTTTTAACCCTCACTATACCCCAGTGTTTTAACCCTCACTATACCCCAGTGTTACAGTTTTGAAATAATACAATGACTAAACTGCAGACTGTCAGCTCTTCATTATCCATATTGGGTAAACTGTTTAGAAATTACAGCACTTTTTGTACATTGTCCACCCATTTTAGGGGACCAAAGGTATTTAAACAAATTCACTTATATGTGTATTAAAGTAATAAAATGTTAGGTATTTTGTCCCAACACGAGAGTTTGCTGTACCCATTTGCTGTTTATTTTGGTTGTCTTTCACATTATTTAGTACCCAGTAGAAATTAATGGTGTAATGAATACTCAGGGAGAAAAGGGTGTAGATTCAGGCGCAGAGCACGGCAGGAGTTTATTTCGCCTTTGCAGAATGCAGGAATCGTGGTCAGAGGCAGGCAATGGTCATGCACAGGTAGGCAAACAGGCAGGTGAATCAGAACTAGGACTGAATGCTATAACTGGTTCTCACAAACGAGCTAGGAAACTGCTTGGTAGAGTCAAAATGAACAATACCTCACAAAGGCACAAACAGAATGAACTGAAGTAAATAAGGAGCTGATGAGACCAGGTGAGTAACTAACACAGGTGAAATCAATGAACAAAAATGAAAGACAGGGCTACGTTCAAGAACACAAAGAAACAGAACACAAGGTTGACTAAGAAAATAAGTACAGAACCTTACAAATGGTAAATAATGTAATAATATTAATAATGTATTGTGTCATTTAAAAAATATATGTTATTGATTTATTTATAGAATATATAGAATATTTATTTAACATATAACATATAGAATGTTTCTAAAAACATCTACATTGATTTGAATTCTAACATGCTTAAAGGATAATCCTGAATGAATTGTGAATAATGTGAGAAGTTACAGAGTCATAAATATCATAGCCCCAAGACATGCTAAGCTTTGTCCATTATAATAACAGAGGAGGTTAGCATTTTGGGGGGATATTTCACTAATTTGCTTACATCCCTGTTAGTGAGCATTTCTCCGTTGCCAAGATAATCCATCCACTGACAGGTGTGGCATATCAAGAAGCTGATTAAACAGCATGATCATTACACAGGTGCACCTTGTGCTGGGCACAATAAAAGGCCACTCTAAAATGTGTTTTTTTCACACAACACAGTGCCACAGTCTCAATTTTGAAGGACCATGCAATTGGCATGCTGACTGCAGGAATGTCCACCAGAGCTATTGCCATATAATTTAATGTTAATTTCTTTATCATAAGCCACTTCCAATGTCGTTTTAGAGAATTTGGCAGTACGTCCTACCGGCTTCACAACCACAGACCACGTTTAACCACGCCAGCCCAGGACCTCCACATCTGGCTTCTTCACCTGCGGGATCGTCTGAGATCAGCCACCCAGACAGCTGATGAAACAGTGGGTTTGCACAACCAAATAATTTCTGCACAATCTGTCAGAAAGCTCATCTGCGTGCTTGTCGTCCTCACCAGGGTCTTGACTTGACTGCAGTTCGGCATCGTAACCAACTTCAGTGGGAAAATGCTCACCTTCTATGGCCACTGACACACTGGAGAAGTGTGCTCTTCACAGATGAATCCCGGTTTCAATTGTATGGCATTGTGTGTGCGAGCGGTTTGCTGATGTCAACATTGTGAACAGAGTGCCATGATGGTGGTGGGGTTATGGAATGGGCAGGCAAACACAATTGCATTTTATCAATGGCAGTTTGATTGCACAGAGATACTGTGACGAGATCCTGAGGCCCATTGTCATTCCATTCATCCGCCGCCATCATTCATGTTTCAGCATGATAATACACTGCCCCATGTCACAAGGAGCTGTACACAATTCATGTTTTATAACCCTCTTTATACCCCAGTGTTATAACCCTCTTTACACCCCAGTGTTATAACCCTCTTTATACCCCAGTGTTATAACCATCTTTATACCCCAGTGTTATAACCCTCTTTATACCCCAGTGATATAACCCTCTTTACACCCCAGTGTTATAACCCTCTTTATACCCCAGTGTTATAACCCTCTTTATACCCCAGTGATATAACCCTCTTTACATCCCAGTGTTATAACCCTCTTTATACCCCAGTGTTATAACCCTCTTTACACCCCAGTGTTATAACCCTCTTTATACTTCAGTGTTATAATCCTCTTATACCCCAGTGATATAACCCTCTTTACACCCCAGTGTTATAACCCTCTTTACACCCCAGTGTTATAACCCTCTTTACACTCCAGTGTTATAACCCTCTTTACACCCCAGTGTTATAACCCTCTTTACACCCCAGTGATATAACCCACTCTACACTCCAGTGATATTACCCTCTCTACACTCCAGTGATATAACCCTCTCTACACCCCTGTGTTATAAACTCTCTCTACACCCCAGTGTTATAACCCTCTCTACACCCCAGTGATATAACCCTCTCTACACCCCAGTGATATAACCCTCTCTACACCCTGGTGTTATAGTGTGTGTGTGTGTGTGTGTGTGTGTGTGTGTGTGTGTGTGTGTGTGTGTGTGTGTGTGTGTGTGTGTGTGTGTGTGTGTGTGCGTGGGTGCGTGTTTGTGTGTGTGCATTTGCAGGTGTCTGGCTCCAGTGCATTCAGAAAGTATTCTTACCCTTGACTTATTTCACATTTTGGTCTGTTACAGCCTGAATTCAAAATGATTTAAATTAATAAAAAACGTCACCCATCATCACAAAATACCCCATAATGACAAAATTAAAACATGTTTTTGCACATTTATTGAAATAAATTAAATACAACCCTGAGTGAAAACATGTTAGAATCATCTTTGGCAGCAATTAAAGCTGTGAGTCTTTCTGGGTAAGTTCCACACCTGGATTGTACAATATTTGCAGTATTGATACACCATCCAAAGTGTAATGAATAACTTCATTACTTAAAGGGATTAAAGGGATATTCAATGTCTGTTTAAAATAAATAAATACAGTGCCTTGCGAAAGTATTCGGCCCCCTTGAACTTTGCGACCTTTTGCCACATTTCAGGCTTAAAACATAAAGATATAAAACTGTATTTTTTTGTGAAGAATCATCAACAAGTGGGACACAATCATGAAGTGGAACGACATTTATTGGATATTTCAAACTTTTTTAACAAATCAAAAACTGAAAAATTGGGCGTGCAAAATTATTCAGCCCCTTTACTTTCAGTGCAGCAAACTCTCTCCAGAAGTTCAGTGAGGATCTCTGAATGATCCAATGTTGACCTAAATGACTAATGATGATAAATACAATCCACCTGTGTGTAATCAAGTCTCTGTATAAATGCACCTGCACTGTGATAGTCTCAGAGGTCCGTTAAAAGCGCAGAGAGCATCATGAAGAACAAGGAACACACCAGGCAGGTCCGAGATACTGTTGTGAAGAAGTTTAAAGCCGGATTTGGATACAAAAAGATTTCCCAAGCTTTAAACATCCCAAGGAGCACTGTGCAAGCGATAATATTGAAATGGAAGGAGTATCAGACCACTGCAAATCTACCGAGACCTGGCCGTCCCTCTAAACTTTCAGCTCATACAAGGAGAAGACTGATCAGAGATGCAGCCAAGAGGCCCATGATCACTCAGGATGAACTGCAGAGATCTACAGCTGAGGTGGGAGACTCTGTCCATAGGACAACAATCAGTCGTATATTGCACAAATCTGGCCTTTTTGGAAGAGTGGCAAGAAGAAAGCCATTTCTTAAAGATATCCATAAAAAGTGTTGTTTAAAGTTTGCCACAAGCCACCTGGGAGACACACCAAACATGTGGAAGAAGGTGCTCTGGTCAGATGAAACCAAAATTGAACTTTTTGGCAACAATGCAAAACGTTATGTTTGGCGTAAAAGCAACACAGCTCATCACCCTGAACACACCATCCCCACTGTCAAACATGGTGGTGGCAGCATCATGGTTTGGGCCTGCTTTTCTTCAGCAGGGACAGGGAAGATGGTTAAAATTGATGGGAAGATGGATGGAGCCAAATACAGGACCATTCTGGAAGAAAACCTGATGGAGTCTGCAAAAGACCTGAGACTGGGACGGAGATTTGTCTTCCAACAAGACAATGATCCAAAACATAAAGCAAAATCTACAATGGAATGGTTCAAAAATAAACATATCCAGGTGTTAGAATGGCCAAGTCAAAGTCCAGACCTGAATCCAATCGAGAATCTGTGGAATGAACTGAAAACTGCTGTTCACAAATGCTCTCCATCCAACCTCATTGAGCTCGAGCTGTTTTGCAAGGAGGAATGGGAAAAAATGTCAGTCTCTCGATGTGCAAAACTGATAGAGACATACCCCAAGCGACTTACAGCTGTAATCGCAGCAAAAGGAGGCGCTACAAAGTATTAACTTAAGGGGGCTGAATAATTTTGCACGCCCAATTTTTCAGTTTTTGATTTGTTAAAAAAGTTTGAAATATTCAATAAATGTCGTTCCACTTCATGATTGTGTCCCACTTGTTGTTGATTCTTCACAAAAAAATACAGTTTTATATCTTTATGTTTGAAGCCTGAAATGTGGCTTAAGGTTGCAAAGTTCAAGGGGGCCGAATACTTTCGCAAGGCACTGTACCCATCTACCAAAATATGTATGTACCCTTCTTTAAGAAGCATTGGAAAACCTCCCTGGTCTATGTGGTTAAATCTGTGATTGAAATTCACTGGTCAACTGAGGGACCTTACAGATAATTGTACGTGTGGGGAACAGAGATGAGGTAGTCATTCAAACATCATGTTAAACACTATTATTACACGCAGAGTGAGCATGTGACATATTATGTGACTTGTTAAACACATTTTCAGTCGTGAACTTTTTATTTTATATCCAAGCAAGTCAGTTAAAAACAAATTCTTATTTACAATTATTTACATAACATATTTCCACTTTGACATTATGTGATATTGTGTTTAGGCCAGTGACATACAATCTAAATGTAATCATTTTTAAATTCAAGCTGTAACACAACAAAATATAGAACAAGTCAAGGGGTGTAAATACTTTCTGAAGGTACTGTATCTCACTGTGTTTTTATCACCTACTCATTTACCCAACAATGACATCCATCCTCTACAGATGCTTGGTGATCTATCAGTCTGACGAACTTGGATGCCCCTTTCTGTCTGTTCAGTTTATAATGCACCAGTCTTATCGCTCTCCTTCATTTCTCTGCCTCTGTCTTTCTCTCTCTTTCCTGTCTCTTTCCTGTAATCCTTACCTCCAATCCCCTCTATTCTACCTACACTCTTAGAAAAAAAGGTGCTATCTAGAACCTAAAACGTTTTTTTTTTACTTTCCCCATAGGAGAACCCTTTGAAGGAACCTTTTGTTTCCAGGTGGAACCCTTTTTGGTTTCATGTGAAACCCTTTCAGTACTCATAACTAAAACAAAAACAATTTAGATCATAAGAGTCCATATTAACGAAGGAAATTGAAGGACTAACAGAACAGATAGATCGCAATAAAAACTGTACCATAAAGGCACAGAATAAGTTATAGGAAACAAAAAAATTAATGGAGGAACATATTTAAGAAAAATCCACTGTAATATATTATAAAATAAAGCGAAATTCTGTTTTAATCTTCAACATAGAAATGCGACCAAAAAGGATTTACCGAAACTTGTTACAAATGATGGAGTCCCCAAACTATATTTTGAAAGAGAAAGTAAAGGAATTTAAGCATATGTTTTCGTTTCAGTCTCCTCCATCTCCACTAACCAAAGCTAATTGTATGGATTTTTTCCTATTAATAATGTAAAATTAACAGCTGTGCAGAATGACTCATGTGAAGGCCAAATTACAGAGGAGGAACTTCTTGATGCAATTAAAGCCTTTAAGTTCGGGAAAACGCCAGGGCTGGATGGCATACCAGTTGAGGTATAGCAAACCTTTTTTGATAGACTCAGAGGACTGTTATTAGCATGTTTTAACCACTCCTATATAAATGATCGATTATCGGACACTCAACAAGAATGTCTGATTTCATTATTACTGAAACAGGATCCAATTGGCAAATATAAAGTCCATGTAAAGTCCACACACTCAATCAAACAGACTCCAACCTCTCCACAATGGCCAAGACCAGAGAGCTGTGTAAGGACATCAGGGATTCAATTGTAGACCTGCACAAGGCTGGGATGGGATGGGCTACAGGACAATATGCAAGCAGCTTGGTGAGAAGGAAACAACTGTTGGCACAATTATTAGAAAATGGAAGAAGTTCAAGATGACAGTCAATCACGCTCGGTCTGGGGCTCCATGCAAGATCTCACCTCGTGGGGCATCAATGATCATGAGGAAGGTGAGGGATCAGCCCAGAACTACACAGCAGGACCTGGTCAATGACCTGAAGAGAGCTGGGATCACAGTCTCAAAGAAAACCATTAGTAACATACTACGCCGTCATGGATTAAAATCCTGCAGCGCACGCAAGGTCCCCCTGCTCAAGCCAGCGCATGTCCAGGCCCGTCTGAAGTTTGCCAATGACCATCTGGATGATCCAGAGGAGGAATGGGTGATGGTCGTGTGGTCTGATGAGACAAAAACAGAGCTTTTTGGTCTAAACTCCACTCGCTGTGTTTGGAGGAAGAAGAAGGATGAGTACAACTCCAAGAACACCATCCCAACCGTGAAGCATGGTGGTGGAAACATCATTCTTTGGGGATGCTTTTCTGCAAAGGGGACAGGACGACTGCACCGTATTGAGGGGAGGATGGATGGGGCCATGTATCGCGAGATCTTGGCCAACAACCTCCTTCCCTCAATAAGAGCATTGAAGATGGGTCGTGGCTGGGTCTTCCAGCATGACAACGACCCAAAACACACAGCCAGGGCAACTAAGGAGTGGCTCCGTAAGAAGCATCTCAAGGCCCTGGAGTGGCCTAGCCAGTCTCCAGACCTGAACCGTATTGCCCAGCGACAGCCCCAAAATCTGAAGGATCTGGAGAAGGTCTGTATGGAGGAGTGGGCCAAAATCCCTGCTGCAGTGTGTGCAAACCTGGTCAAGAACTACAGGAAACGTATGATCTCTGTAATTGCAAACAAAGGTTTCTGTACCAAATATTAAGTTCTGCTTTTCTGATGTATCAAATACTTATGTCATGCAATAAAATGAAAATGAATTACTTAAAAATCATACAATGTGATTTTCTGGATTCTTGTTTTAGATTCCGTCTCCCACAGTTGAAGTACAAATATGATAAAAATTACAGACCTCTACATGCTTTGTAAGTAGTTAAAACTGTAAAATCGGCATTGTATCAAATACTTGTTCGGCCCACTGTATATATGCATGTCTGTATGTGTATTTGTATGTATATGTATTTATATGTATGTACTATATATACAGTTGAAGTCGGAAGTTTACATACACTTAGGTACAGTTTTTAAAACTAGTTTTCAATCACTCCACAAATGTCTTCTTAACAAACTATAGTTTTGGCAAGTCGGTTAGGACATTTGGCAGCATCATGTTATGGAGGTGCTTTGCTGCAGGAGGGGCTGGTGCACTTCACAAAATAGAAGGCATCATGAGGGAGGGAAATTATGTGGATATATTGAAGCAACATCTCAAGACATCAGTCTTCCAAATGGTCAATGATCCCAAGCATACTTCCAAAGTTGTGGCAAAATGTCAAGGTATTGGAGTGGCCATGACAAAGCCCTGACCTCAATCCTGTAGAAAATGTGTGGGCAGAACTGAAAAAGCATGTGCGAGCAAGGAGGCCTATCAACTTGATTCAGTTACACCAGCTCTATCAGGAGGAATGAGCCAAAATTCACCCAACTTATTGTGGGAAGCTTGTGGAAGGCTACCCAAAATGTTTGACCCAAGTGAAACAATGTAAAGGCAAATCAACCAAATACTAATTGAGTGTATGTAAACTTCTGACCCAATGGGAATGTGATGAAAGAAATAAAAGCTGAAATAAATCATTCTCTCTACTATTATTTTGACATTTCACATTCTTAAAATAAAGTGGTGATCCTAACTGACCTAAGGCAGATAATTTTTACTAGGATTAAATGTGAAAAACTGAGTTTAAATGTATATGGCTTCGATGTAAACTTCTGACTTCAACTGTATATATCAATATTTATATTTAGCCCCTATAATGTATGAGGGATTGGAAATGATGCAGACAAATACATTGATTAAAGCTACAATCTATCTGCAATATGAAAGCTGATCTACCCCCTAAAAAATATATATAATTAAAAAACAAAAATCAGTGGCATTTAGATGGAACAGCCAATGTTCCCTTTTGAAACCTTTTTTTCTAAGAGTGTAAGGATGCTTTATTGGTGTGAAATAGATCGCTTTAGCTCTAGTAATTAATTGGATTCTAACTACTCTCCATTCAAGATGTTGCCAGTGAATCTGAGCCCGATTCCTTGTAGATGAATAGACAATGTTTAACAAGTATCCAGCTGCTTTTTAAGGGCCCTCTAGTGAACCGTTTGGATGGAGACGTTTCCTGTCGTCTGTGCTTACATTAGCAGCTCAATATTCTCAGGATGGAGTTAGTTGATTACATAAAGAATCAGTGATTGTATTAACAATGTACCTTAAGTTTTGCTCTCAGAGGATGCTTAAAACCAACTGTTTGGCTTTTTTTCATGGCTAAGCAGACCAGGCAGATATTCTTCTCTCTCCCCATCTCTCTCTCTCTCTCTCTCTCTCTCTCATCTCTTTCTAATTCTTCTTTAATCATCTTATTTTTTTCTCATTCCTCATATATCTCATATATCTCACATTGTCTTTCAACACCCCTCCCGTCAGCCTTTTCTCCCTCTATTAATGTATTTAAAAAACATTTCTCACTCTTTCCATCTCTCTCATTCAATATTCCCCAAAGTGTTAAAACTATGCACACCTTCAAAATCTCTGACTCATTAGAATGCATTTTCTATTTTCCTTCACCTCTGCCTTTGTGTCTTCAAATCTCATACTGCCATAAGATTGTCCGTTCATACTTCCAAAATCCATGTATTTTCCCTATCTTCTCCCTATCTTCTCCCTATCTTCTCCCTATCTTCTCCCTATCTTCTCCCTATCTTCTCCCTATCTTCTCCCTATCTTCTCCCTATCTTCTCCCTATCTTCTCCCTATCTTCTCCCTATCTTCTCCCTATCTCTCCATCCCTCACTCCTCTTCTCTCCAGCTATGTATGTTTTCCTCCTTTCTTACGACTAGTCTGGTTATAGTGATCTGTATGTGTCTGGTTCTGTGGACATACACAGTATGTCTATTACCTGTGGGCATGTGGTGTTGTATTGTTGTATTTGTCTTACTGGTTTGCAGTGTATTGCGTACGCTGGCGTGTTGTGTTTCTCCGCATTGTGCTGCTCTGGTTCCTCAACACTTCACCCCCAGCATGCCATAACTCAACACTGTCCCACGACTAACTGCCAGTCCTATTCATAGAGTTGGATAAAGGACTCACTTGCCCATTTTAGTAGATTTCAAAGATGAGCCCTCTATACAACTCTATTGCACAGAGGAGGACTTTGCTCCAAGACACTGATCTTAGGTCCCTCTTGGTAAACCCTTTTGGTAAACAAGTTTAATTTGGAACAGTTAACTGATCCTAGACCTGTGCCCATAAGCAACTTCTACTCAGAGCGGTAAGAACAAGAGAGCTTCCTCTCAGAAAACCAGGCCGCCGTATTCTATAGGATCAGTTTTGCTGCCGTATTCATTATGTTTAAAAGGCTAAACTGATCCTAGATCAGCACCCATACTTTAAAAAAAAATAATATTTAACCTTTATTTAACCAGGTAGGCTAGCTGAGAACAAGTTCTCATTTACAACTGTGACCTGGCAACTCTGAGAGGCTTTATGAATACTGTCCCAGGTTCTTTCAATATGTTCATTAACATATATGAAATAGACGGCATCACATCATTTGAATGAGCAAGTTGATGAATGTTTAACCATATTGCTGATCAGAATCTGATAATGCTGTGCCCTCAACATGACATTTTAATGACCAAAAGTATAGTATGTTTTAATCAATTTGGAATGTACTTTATGATCATGTCATACTCACTGTGTATAAATCCATTTCTCGGGAACGTACTTCAACGTTGTGATCTTCTGAGCGCGGCCCAGTCCTTCGTAACAGCTGCAGGTGGAGCTTAAGGTTTTGGGTAGCTTGGAGCGTGTTCTTTCCTGGTTTGAACAATATGGAGAGGTGGCGAGGGCCACATCTTACCTCTGTGCCATCTGCGTTACTGTTGGTTCTTTTGAGAGTTGTGCTAGTGTTCATTTACTCACTTTTTGTCTCATCCTCTAACCCCTTTGCTGACAGGAGTTATGATCCCGCCTCCAAGCTCACATTCTCTAACCCTAATGGTTGTAACAGGGGGTGGGACCCTCCTCCTCGTCCATTCTCTGTCCTCATTGGCTATAACATGCAAATCCACACACCTCCTAGCTCTCATTCTCTCATCCCCATTGGCTGTGTGTGCCTGTCTGTCTCTGGGTGTTGCAGTCCATGGGCTGTGGGAGGAGTGGTCGTCATGGAGCCTTTGTTCTGTCACGTGTGGGCGGGGCTCCAGGACCCGAACCAGGAACTGTGTGAGCGGAGGAGAGGCCAAGCTCTGTGGAGGGCCTGAGAAACAGACCAAACTCTGCAACATAGCAGTGTGTCCCGGTTAGTACCATCTCATATACAGTACCAGTCAAAAGTTTGGACACACCTACTCATTCAAGGGATTTTCTTTATTTTTACTATTTTTTTATATTGTAGAATAATAGGGAAGACATCAAAACCTCCAGGCTGTGTAAGGGCCTCCAGGATGTGTAAGGGCCTCCAGGATGTGTAAGGGCCTCCAGGATGTGTAAGGGCTATTTGACCAAGAAGGAGAGTGATGGAGTTCTGCATCAGATGACCTGGTCTCCACAATCACCTTACCTGAACCCAATTAAGATGGTTTGGGATGAGTTGGACCGCAGAGTGAAGGAAAAGCAGCCAACAAGTGCTCAGCATATGTGGGAACTCCTTCAAGGCTGTTGAAAAGTCATTCCAGGTGAAGCTGGTTGAGAGAATGCCAAGAGTGTACAAAGCTGTCATCAAGGCAAAGGGTGGCTACTTTGAAGAATCTCAAATATAAAATATATATAGATTGTTTAACACTTTTTTGGTTACTGCATGATTCTGCATGTGTTATTTCATAGTTTTGATGTCTTCACTATTATTCTACAATGTAGAAAATAGTAAAAATAAAGAAAACACATTGAAAGAGTAGGTGTGTTCAAACTTTTGACTGGTACTGTACATATACACCTCTATCTATATATATGTCTGTCTATCTCTCTGTCCATTGGTCAGTCTGTCCCTCTGCCTCTCCTTCTGTGAAGGGCCTGAGACACAGACCAAACTCAGCAACATAGTATTGTCTCATTCAGTACCATCTCTTATACACACTGTATATACTCAATCTACCTGTTTTTCTCTCTCTCTCTCTCTCAATCTCTCTCTCTCTCCCTCTCACTCTCTCCCTCTCTCTCTCTCTCTCTCTCTCTCTCTCTCTCTCTCTCTCTCTCTCTCCCCCCCTCTCTCTCTCTCCCTCTCTCTCTCCATCTCTCTCGCTATCTCTCTCTCTCTCGCTCTCTCTCGCTCTCACTCTCTCTCCTCTTTCTCCCTCTCTCTCTCTCTCTCTCTCTCTCGCTCTCTCTCGCTCTCACTCTCACTCCTCTTTCTCCCTCTCTCTCTCTCTCTCTCTCTCTCGCTCTCTCTCGCTCTCACTCTCTCTCCTCTTTCTCCCTCTCTCTCTGCCTACCATATATCATCTACATAATACGTCATGCACCTCTTTCTCTCTCTCTGTCGTTGTCTCTGTTCCTCTGTCTTTCTCTTGATATCCTCTTTTCGTATCATTCTCCACATCCCTTTCTAACTCTGTTATCCTATATCTATGTGTCACTACTTAGTTTCTACACTGTCATATTACTCACTCAGTCCCCATATGTCCTGTCCTGTCTTGTTCAATACGATCAGGCTGACATCTCCATTTTTACTACAGTACTCTTTATAAATCTCTGCTCATCTCTTAGATCCATAATAGAAAGCTCAGTTTCAGCACAGATTGAGAGACAGTAAAGTTGTTGCTTTACAGTGGTTTCTACTCCTCTGGCTAGGTTTGTTTTCTTGTTTTTTCATCCGTTCTTTCTTCCATTTCGTTCTTTCAGTCTTAATTTCTTTTTATTTCTTTGCTTTTCATTTCTTTTTTTCATAATTTCCCTCTCTTTTGGGTTTCTACAGTGTTTCATTGCTCTGTCTCTTTGATATTACCTATTACCTTGTCAGGAGGAGTGATTAATCATTGTGTGGCTGCATTCCAATCTCATTGTCAAGTGCACTGGATGGCTCTATTCCAATTTGGTGCCGAGCCGTTTGGTGTAGAGCTGTTATTAGAACTCCATTGGAGAGGAATGGGGTGGGCCAATCAAAGTAATTGAGGATCTTTGGAGGACACTCAGAATAAGGGGCAGGGCAAGCTTTGATTGACAGTGATTGCAGCCTGTCACAGAACAGATGTTGTATCTGTCTAGCATGTAACCATTGGACAATCATGCCATTGCGTCCCATGTACATTCATATGTTCAAATTCCATACATTTGACTTATAGAACACATCTGTCCAACTGGTAGAGGTAAAGCTGCTACAGGGTGAACATCACTATCCAAGACTTGAAGTCGCTCTTTGTTTTGAAGTCTGTGTCACAATGTCTTAAAACAAGTGCATTAACGACCATATGGTGCTGTGTTTCAATAATTGGGTTGTTATCATTTGTTTGTTTCTGCTATCTGTATGTGTTTTATAAATCTCTATACCTGCCGTCCTATACCCTGAAAAACTTTTGAATATCTTTGTGTGTCATTTATTAGAATATACCTACGTACTGCATGTTCCTTGTTGGTCTGTGTTATTGGCTGGCAGTCTACTGTCTCTGTGTTATTGGCTGGTTACAGTCTACTGTCTCTGTGTTATTGGCTGGCAGTCTACTGTCTCTGTGTTATTGGCTGGTTACAGTCTACTGTCTCTGTGTTATTGGCTGGCAGTCTACTGTCTCTGTGTTATTGGCTGGTTACAGTCTACTGTCTCTGTGTTATTGGCTGGCAGTCTACTGTCTCTGTGTTATTGGCTGGTTACAGTCTACTGTCTCTGTGTTATTGGCTGGCAGTCTACTGTCTCTGTGTTATTGGCTGGCTACAGTCTACTGTCTCTGTGTTATTGGCTGGCAGTCTACTGTCTCTGTGTTATTGGCTGGCAGTCTACTGTCTCTGTGTTATTGGCTGGCAGTCTACTGTCTCTGTGTTATTGGCTGGCAGTCTACTGTCTCTGTGTTATTGGCTGGCAGTCTACTGTCTGTGTGTTATTGGCTGGCAGTCTACTGTCTCTGTGTTATTGGCTGGCAGTCTACTGTCTCTGTGTTATTGGCTGGCAGTCTACTGTCTCTGTGTTATTGGCTGGCAGTCTACTGTCTCTGTGTTATTGGCTGGCAGTCTACTGTCTCTGTGTTATTGGCTGGCAGTCTCTGTGTCATGGGTTACAGTCTACTGTCTATGTGTTATTGGCTGTTTACAGTCTACTGTCTCTGTGTTATTGGCTAGCTACAGTCTACTGTCTCTGTGTTATTGGTTGGTTACAGTCTACTGTCTGTGTTATTGGTTGGTTACAGTCTACTGTCTCTGTGTTATTGGCTGGTTACAGTCTACTGTCTCTGTGTTATTGGCTGGTTACAGTCTACTGTCTCTGTGTTATTGGCTGGTTACAGTCTACTGTCTCTGTGTTATTGGTTGGTTACAGTCTACTGTCTGTGTTATTGGTTGGTTACAGTCTACTGTCTCTGTGTTATTGGCTGGCTACAGTCTACTGTCCCTGTGTTATTGGCTGGCTACAGTCTACTGTCTCTGTGTTATTGGTTGGTTACAGTCTACTGTCTCTGTGTTATTGGTTGGTTACAGTCTACTGTCTCTGTGTTATTGGCTGGTTCAGTATACTGTCTCTGTGTTATTGGTTGGCTACAGTCTACTGTCTCTGTGTTATTGGTTGGCTACAGTCTACTGTCTCTGTGTTATTGGCTGGCTACAGTCTACTGTCTCTGTGTTATTGGTTGGCTACAGTCTACTGTCTCTGTGTTATTGGCTAGCTACAGTCTACTGTCTCTGTGTTATTGGTTACAGTCTACTGTCTCTGTGTTATTGGTTACAGTCTACTGTCGCTGTGTTATTGGCTACAGTCCACTGTCTCTGTGTTACTGGTTACAGTCTACTGTCTCTGTGTTATTGGCTGGCAGTCTACTGTCTCTGTGTTATTGGCTGGCAGTCTACTGTCTCTGTGTTATTGGCTGGCAGTCTACTGTCTCTGTGTTATTGGCTGGCAGTCTACTGTCTCTGTGTTATTGGCTGGCAGTCTACTGTCTCTGTGTTATTGGCTGGCAGTCTACTGTCTCTGTGTTATTGGCTGGCAGTCTACTGTCTCTGTGTTATTGGCTGGCAGTCTACTGTCTCTGTGTTATTGGCTGGCAGTCTCTGTGTCATTGGTTACAGTCTACTGTCTATGTGTTATTGGCTGTTTACAGTCTACTGTCTCTGTGTTATTGGCTAGCTACAGTCTACTGTCTCTGTGTTATTGGTTGGTTACAGTCTACTGTCTGTGTTATTGGTTGGTTACAGTCTACTGTCTCTGTGTTATTGGCTGGTTACAGTCTACTGTCTCTGTGTTATTGGCTGGTTACAGTCTACTGTCTCTGTGTTATTGGCTGGTTACAGTCTACTGTCTCTGTGTTATTGGTTGGTTACAGTCTACTGTCTGTGTTATTGGTTGGTTACAGTCTACTGTCTCTGTGTTATTGGCTGGCTACAGTCTACTGTCGCTGTGTTATTGGCTACAGTCCACTGTCTCTGTGTTACTGGTTACAGTCTACTGTCTCTGTGTTATTGGTTACAGTCTACTGTCTCTGTGTTATTGGTTGGCTACAGTCTACTGTCTCTGTGTTATTGGCTAGCTACAGTCTACTGTCTCTGTGTTATTGTCTGGCTACAGTCTACCGTCTCTGTGTTATTGGCTGGCTACAGTCTACTGTCTCTGTGTTACTGTCTGGCTACAGTCTACTGTCTCTGTGTTATTGGCTGGCTACAGTCCACTGTCTCTGTGTTATTGGCTGGCTACAGTCTACTGTCTCTGTGTTATTGACTACCTACAGTCTACTGTCTCTGTGTTATTGGCTGGCAGTCTACTGTCTCTGTGTTATTGGCTGGCAGTCTACTGTCTCTGTGTTATTGGCTGGCAGTCTACTGTCTCTGTGTTATTGGCTGGCAGTCTACTGTCTCTGTGTTATTGGCTGGCAGTCTACTGTCTCTGTGTTATTGGCTGGCAGTCTACTGTCTCTGTGTTATTGGCTGGCAGTCTACTGTCTCTGTGTTATTGGCTGGCAGTCTACTGTCTCTGTGTTATTGGCTGGCAGTCTCTGTGTCATGGGTTACAGTCTACTGTCTATGTGTTATTGGCTGTTTACAGTCTACTGTCTCTGTGTTATTGGCTAGCTACAGTCTACTGTCTCTGTGTTATTGGTTGGTTACAGTCTACTGTCTGTGTTATTGGTTGGTTACAGTCTACTGTCTCTGTGTTATTGGCTGGTTACAGTCTACTGTCTCTGTGTTATTGGCTGGTTACAGTCTACTGTCTCTGTGTTATTGGCTGGTTACAGTCTACTGTCTCTGTGTTATTGGTTGGTTACAGTCTACTGTCTGTGTTATTGGTTGGTTACAGTCTACTGTCTCTGTGTTATTGGCTGGCTACAGTCTACTGTCCCTGTGTTATTGGCTGGCTACAGTCTACTGTCTCTGTGTTATTGGTTGGTTACAGTCTACTGTCTCTGTGTTATTGGTTGGTTACAGTCTACTGTCTCTGTGTTATTGGCTGGTTCAGTATACTGTCTCTGTGTTATTGGTTGGCTACAGTCTACTGTCTCTGTGTTATTGGTTGGCTACAGTCTACTGTCTCTGTGTTATTGGCTGGCTACAGTCTACTGTCTCTGTGTTATTGGTTGGCTACAGTCTACTGTCTCTGTGTTATTGGCTAGCTACAGTCTACTGTCTCTGTGTTATTGGTTACAGTCTACTGTCTCTGTGTTATTGGTTACAGTCTACTGTCGCTGTGTTATTGGCTACAGTCCACTGTCTCTGTGTTACTGGTTACAGTCTACTGTCTCTGTGTTATTGGCTGGCAGTCTACTGTCTCTGTGTTATTGGCTGGCAGTC
>NC_092164.1:54563532-54568532 GCF_045791955.1 Oncorhynchus clarkii lewisi
AGTCAGAAATAGAGAAAAAATGAATCCCTTACCTTTGATGATTTTCATATGGCTGCACTCAGAAGACATTAATTTACTCAATAAATGTTCCCTTTGTTCGATAAAGTCTCTTTATTTCCAAAAACCTCTGTTTTGTTTGCGCGTTTTCTTCAGTAATCCACAGGCTCAAACGCAGTCAAAACAGGCAGACAAAAAATCCAAATTGTATACGTAAAGTTCATAGAAACATTTCAAACAATGTTTATATTCAATCCTCAGGTTGTTTTTAGCCTAAATGATCTATAATATTTCAACCGGACAATAACGTTGTCAATATAAAAGGTAAACCAGAAAGGCACTCTCTCGGGATTGAGCATGAAAAAGCTCTGTGACACGTCAGGGTCCACTCATTCAGACTGGTCTTAACCCCTCATTTATCAGAATACAAGCCTGAAACAATTTCTAAAGACTGTTGACATCTAGTGGAAGACATAAGAACTGCAATTTGAATCCTAAGTCAATGGATACTGTAATGACATTGAATAAAAAAATACAAAACAAAAAAAAAACGACTTCATGAATGGGTTTTTCTCAGGTTTTCGCCTGCCAAATCAGTTCTGTTATACTCACAGACACTATTTTAACAGTTTTGGATACTTTAGAGTGCTTTCCATCCAAATCTACCAGTTCTATGCATGTCATATCCTCAGAGCCCGAGTAGCAGGCCGTATAATTTGGGCATGCATTTCATGTCTTTGCTATGCCGGATTAAGAGATATTCTATAAAATAATTTCTATGTAATTAATATTACCTGATTAAACTAATCAGGTAAATGTAATTAACTAGAAAGTCAGGGCACCACGAAATAATGTTTATAGAGCTGTTATCTTCCGAATAAACTCTTAAAGACCTGGTCATATTTTACGTCAATAGCAGTCCATTATTAATGGTCACCTTATTCAATCTCATCGTAAACTCTTGCTTATCTTCCTGAACCCTGGCTAAAAAATTTAATCAGCAATACAACATTTGGTTTAGTTATTTATTTACTAATACCTAAACAATCACACAGATGTCATAGAAGAAAACGTCCCTAGCGGATGGAACCCATATGACGGCTGGTTACACAAAGAATGGTGGTTGGGATTTGAATGAAAGCGCGGGAAGACCTCGGACCTTGTAAAGCTATGCTATCGTATATACAGAATCTTATGCATTCTAAATAACCGCACATTTGGAAAAGGAAAATGCAAGAAATATCTACTCTGAGCTATGCTTCAATAGGTTGGTCGTAGATGGAAGGCCGTGTTGCCCAACAGATGTTTCCCTTGTCCTTTGAAGTATATGTCTTGTGGTAGATGGATACGCTGTAGTACCGTCATCATGTGTTAGAATAGATACTTTGTCCGTCCTTTCCTACCCTGCGTTTATAGCTACTGCTGCTAACTCATCGTCTAGGAGGTATCACTTCTTTAGTGAGTAAGAGTTCAAAGTTCATAGCAAGTTGCCATCACGCTGAAGTTGGCTTAGTTCTGTAGTTTTATATTAGCCCTTTTAACGTGTGGACTGTCATCCTCACATCCTCGGGAATTCAAATGTTAAATTTTCGTAAAGGGCTTATGTAGTAGGGTGAGAAGGGCATATTTCATAGTTCAGAACCAATCTCTGTTCACATGGGTAGGGCCACTGAGTTGAGACAAATTGAGATTGCATGCAGAATTCTGCAAAAATATCCTCCGTGTTCAACGTAGAACAGCAAATAATGCATGCAGAACATAATTAGGCCGATACCCGCTAATGATCAAAATTAATCAAAGTTAAATTCTACAACCACCTAAAAGGAAGCAATTCCCAAACCTTAAATTTCTAAGCCATCCTCTACAGAGAGATGAACCTGGAGAAGAGTCCCCTAAGCAAGCTGGTCCTGGGGCTCTGTTCACAAACACAAACACACCCCACAGAGCCCAGTGGATATGAGAGTTTATCAAATGGGGTTTGTTTTCAAGTTCTTTTTGGATCTGTGTAATCTGAGGGAAGCATGTGTCTCTAATATGGTCATACATTGATTGGGCAGGAGGTTAGGAAGTGCATCTCAGTTTCCACCTCATTTTGTGGGCTGTTACTTCTCTTAAAAGCCAGGTCTGCCTACAGCGGCCTTTCTCAATAGCAAGGCAATGCTCACTGAGTCTGTACATAGTCAAAGCTTTCCTTAAGTTTGAGTTAGTCACAGTGGTCAGATATTCTGCCACTGTGTACTCTCTGTTTAGGGCCAAATAGCATTCTAGTTTGCTATTAATTATTTTATGTGTCAAGTAATTATCTTTCTGTTTTCTCATGATTATGTTGGTCTCATTGTATTGCTGTGCTAGCGCTCTGTGGGGTCTGTTTGTGTTTGTGAGCAGAGCGGGTTTAGGCCTAATTCTGCGCTGCATGCATTATTTGGCGTTTTACATTGTACACTGAGTATATTTTTGCAGAATTCTGCACGCAGTCTCAATTTGGTGTTCGTCCCATTTTGTGAATTCTTGATTGGTGAGTGGACCCCAGACCTCACAACCATAATGGGCAATGGGTTCTATAACTGATTCAAGTATTTTTTGCAAGATCCTAATTGGTATGTTGAATATTATGGTTTCTTTGATGGCACAGAAGGCCCTTCTTGCCTTGTCACTCAGATCGTTCACAGTTTTGTGGAAGTTACCGGTGTCGCTGATGTTTAGGCCGAGGTATGTATAGTTTTTTGTTTGCTCCAGGTCATTGGAATTTGTATTTGTGGTCCTATTTGTGGTCCTGGCGATTAGACCTTTTTTTGGAACACCCTTATTTTGGTCTTACCGAGATTTACTCTCAGGGCCCAGGTCTGGCAGAATCTGTGCAGAAGATCTAGGTGTTGCTGTAGGCCTTAGTTGGGGACAGAAGCACCAGATCATCAGCAAACAGTAGACATTTGACTTCAGATTCTAGTAGGGTGAGGCCAGGTGCTGCAGACTTTTCTAGTGCCCGTGCCAATTCTGATATATATGTTGAAGAGAGAGGGCTGCATCTCTGTCTCACCCCTCAGCCCGGTGGGAAGAAATGTGTGTGTTTTAACTACATACTTGTTGTTTGTGTACATGGATTTTATAATGTTGTATAATCTTTCCCCCAACACCACTTTCCCTCAATTTGTATAGCAAACCCTCATGCCAAATTGAGTCAAGGCTTTTTGAAATCAACAAAGTATGAAAATACTTTGTTTTGGTTTGTTTGTTTGTAAATTAGGATGTGCAGGGTGAATATGTGTTTTTGTACGGTAATTTGGTAAAAAGCCAATTTGACATTTTCTCAGTACATTGTTTTCACCGAGGAAATGTACGAATCTGCTGTTAATGATAATGCAGAGGATTTTCCTAAGGTTGCTGTTGACGCATATCCCACGGTAGTTATTGGGATCAAATTTGTCTCCACTTTTGTGGATTGGGGTGATCAGTCCTTGGTTCCAAATATTGGGGAATATGCCAGAGCTGAGAATGATGTTAAAGAGTTTAAGTATAGCCAATTGGAATTTGTGGTCTGTATATTTTGTCATTTCATTGAGGATACCATCAACACCACAGGCCTTTTTGGGTTGGAGGGTTTGTATTTTGTCCTGTAGTTCATTCAATGTAATTGGAGAATCCAGTGGGTTCTGGTATCCTTTTAATAGTTGATTCTAAGATTTGTATTTGATCATGTCTTTGCTGTTTGTTCTTTGTTATAGGGCCAGAACGATTGGAGAAGCGGTTTACCCATATATCTCCATTTTGGATAGATCATTCTTCGTGGGTTTTTTTTCTTCCAATTTTCCCAGAAGTGCTTAGAGTCTATGGATTCTTCATTTACATTGAACTGATTTCTGACGTGCTGTTCCTTCTTCTTCCGTAGTGTATGTCTGTATTGTTTTAGTGATCCACGATAGTGAAGGTTTTCTGAGTTGGACAGGTTTCTCAATTTCTTTCTTATGAATTTGCATTCTTCATCAAACCATTTGTCATTGTTGTTTTTTTCTTCGGGTTTCTGTTTGAGATATTTAGATTTGATAGGGAAGCTGAGAGGTTTAGATGTTACACTGCCAGGTTCACACCTTCACTATTTTGTCAAGGAAGAGACTTTGTTTTGGTTTATTTGTTTGTAAATTAGGATGTGCAGGGTGAATATGTGAAAGTGATTGAATTTGTTGTTGCCTAATTGTTTTTTGGTAAGTTTCCACACTGCATTCCTTTCATCTACAGCATGTCTTAATATTATTTAGTTCCTTTGGCTCTGATGCCTTATGATTGAGTATTGCTCTGTTTAAGTAGACTGTGATTATGCTGTGATCTGATAGGGTTGACTAGTACATGTCCCTGGGGCTGGAAATGATTGATTTCCCCCTCCAGGATGGAGAAGCAGTCTTCATTAAAGTATGGGGATTCTAGTGTGGGGGGGGGGGGGGGGTAAAGGTAGCACACAGGAGGACATATTTCTCTGTTAAGATCATTTCCTTTTGAATTTTTAGACAAATGTAAAATGTTCCTGTATTGATTAATTTAACAGGATTAGTTAGGTCTGCTCTATACCAAATTACCCCCAGAGTCTCTTCTCTGTTTCACACCTGGTAGTTTGGTGGATGGGACTACCAGCTCTCTGTAACCTAGAGGGAAACCAGTGGGTCTGTCTCCTCTATACCAGGTTTTTTGTAGAATGACAATGTCTTTATTTCTTTGATGAAGTCCAGGTTCCTGACATTTAGGCCGAAGGGAGATGACCTCAGGCCTTGGATATTCCAGGATGAGATAGTGAAGGCTTTGTGTTCCATAAAGTGTCCAATGTTGTTGGTCTTCTGAGTAAGGCCAGTAAGTGTGAGCAGAGCCTGCTGAACATCTGGTACATGGCATGGACTAGTGTAAGAGTGGAGGTTGGTCCTGTTTGCCTGCTCATGGCCTGGTGTGTGGCTTCCATGTTGAGGCCCTCTTTGCTGGAGCGGGGGGCATGGGTTGGTTCCGTGACTTGGGGTGGGGTG